>NC_061120.1:68839205-68859488 GCF_002878395.1 Capsicum annuum
AAAAAAACTCACAAAGAAAAATGTTAATTAAAAAATTGTAATAATTGACCAAAGTAATGAGACAAATCAAACAAACATAGTCAAACCACATAGATAATTTTTAATGCGTCCTAACATACTTGGGACCTTTTAAGCCAAAGATAAGCCTAACGTCTAAGGATATATATGTCATTTGTAAAACGTTCCATTGCCCCCAAGATATTATACAAACTTTACTAATAAATTAAATGGGGATACAAAATGAGGGGAAAGGGAAATAAATGATGTTAATCCCATGCAGGGGAGCAAATCTAAACTAATCCTCCTTGGAAGCCCTTCGATCTTTGAACTTCTCAAAATATCTGCATATCCTTCTGATGAAGACCTTCTTTTGACTAAACAAAACTATCTAAATAAAACACTCAAACCCAAGGGACAATTGTCTATAATATCTGGCATTATTTCCTTAGATTTAATACATAAAGAATGATCGTCTGTAATGACTCGTGGTCAAATAGACGTAAGGCAGGTTTTCTAATAGGCTCAATACCCTCTCAGGTATTGATTCATCTAAGGCTCATGCCTAAAATAGGGTTTTGGTTTAGCTATTTCCTGGGTGTCTAGAGTGGGTTTGAATACAGGTTCCCAGGCGTACAACTTGGGTTTAGAAATACAAATATCCTCTAACCGTCTAACGTGTCGGTAAACATCGTATTCCTAACACTTGATTTAGAGTTGATCAATAAGGGTTGGGATATCCACAAAACCCCAAAACAGTTTATTAATCATCATGCGGGATTATGCCATGAAATGCAACAGTTAAATTTCATAGAATTTAAACATATAAGCACATAAACAATTTAATAATTAGTCAAAGAAGCTAATTCAAATATTTGGTTAGAACCTAATTAAAGTTCGCCAGCAGAGTCACCATTTTCGTTATGGTCCGTTATTCAATTTTGAAAGATTTGGAAAACATTATTTTCAACTTTATAAACTATTTCGAAACCTTAAAGAAAAGTTTGGAACAATTTAAAAAATTACAGAGTCGCCATTTGATTTTTATAAAATATCAAGAATAAAACTAAAATAATTACTTAAAAATTTCAAAACAGAAAAAAAATTTATGTTTAGAAATTCTGAGTAAGCGGTTCCTGTTAATACTCTTGGAAGGATGTTAAGGCACCAAGAGTATCCTCTAACTTGTGGTTATCTGAACTATTTGAAAATAACTTTTTTGGCTAACTTTAAAAAAAAAATTGAAAAAATAAATGATTAAAGAAAATTGTCTTCAAGATTTGTGCAAAATAAATTTTGACGACTTAGTGGAATTTTAACTAAGTCTAAGAAAACTAAGAACAATTAGCATATAAAAGGGAAAGGGGGAGACTAAAGGACTTAGGCCATTAGGCCCAAATCATAAACTCTGTCCTAAGCTAATTTGGGCTTTTGACCCATCTTCACCTGTCCTAATCTAAATACTTGGAATTTTGGCCCATAACCTATCCTAAGCTAGTTTTTGGACTTTGAAGGCCCAAAATCTGCTTCACCTGTATTAAAATTACAACTTTGTCTTTGAGGCCCAAATGAATGAACAAATAGATAAATAAAGAAAGAAATAATAAGGCAATAATAAAAATCGAGACTTTTCAACTCTCTTAGCGACCTCATCAATGGATTTTTACCAATTTTCCCTTCTTCTATCTTCTTCTTGCACCCGCACGCCATATAATCAACTTTGAGTTTAAAAGTTTGGACTTAACTCGAAGAGATGCGCCTCATAGGCCCATTACAAAATGCAAGAGGAAAGGAGTCCATTTGGAAACCAAAACAGATTCATGTAAAGGAAAAGATAAAAGAAAAAGAATTAATATGTGTTCGAGAATTGTACACTTAATAGATAAATGATGAGATGGAAAAAATAGCATTTTTAATCCTAAAGTAATAGTAAGCTATGATATCAAAGCAAGACAAATTATCCAACAAAAAGAAAATTAACCCATCTCCTAAACAATCTTACAAAAAATTAAATCTAGCACAATATAATTAACAAGCCCTTGAAAAGAAGACATGAATCCACAATCATAGTTGCTTAAAAATTGGACAAATAGATTAACACATATTTGCTCCAAATACTATGATATGATAAAGTGTAAGGAATGTTTTCATTAAGCAAAGAAAAGAAGAATGAGCAAGAGATGAGGAAATCTTTTATAGCTTCTCAAATGTGAAATACAAGACATACTAATGCAACAACATTTTTTAATACAAAGTGGATCAATCAACATATCTATAACTTAGAAGATGAAAAAATCACTATAGCATATGAATAAAAATGGGACGTCTAAATGAATAAAACAACTTTAAGAAGTAAACCAATAAGCGAAGTGAAACAAATAGCATATATTAAGCATACTTGAGAAATGATATTCGAAGACAAGATAGGAGAAATAGTAAAAGATTAATTCTAAGAAAAAGTATCCAATTATGACAACTCCTATTTTAGTTCTAAACCATTTCAATAAAATGAATAACCCTAACAACTTTTCAATCTAAATAAGAGAAAATCAAAGACAATTTTAACCACGAAAACGAGTAACTCACTACTTCAAATTGAGCAACAATTTAACAGACCCTTAACAATAGTAACCATTCCTTTTCGATATAAAGAAAATAACTTTACATATTAAAAGCAAACACATCCACCAAAAAAAAATTTAAACAAAGCATGAGCATGCATTTTAAGAAAAGATCAAAACTTTGCCCATAATAATCAAGGAATAAATCCAAAAGGCAAATAAATCAATATTAACTATTCTTTTCAACGTAATGGAAACAACTTTACATGCTAAATATAAATATATTCGCCAACAATGAATTTAACAAAGCATGAGTACATATTTTAAGCAAAGATCAAAATTTTATCCATAATAATCAAAGAATAAAGCCAAAAGGCTAAACAATCAATATTAACTATTCTTTTCAAATATAAAGGATAGGGATTCAATTTTTTTGATCCACCAATGTGGAAGAAAGAATTTAGGGGTGTTTTTGAAATTTTAAAATTAAAGATAAGGTGAGGTGGAAGATAAGGTAGGTGGAAATTATACAATGTAGTACAATTTTTTAATTTTAAAATTGGAAAAAGGATAAGGTTGAGGGAGAATTATATAATGTAGTACTATTTTAGAATTTCAAAATTTGAATTTGGAATAAGGACAAGGTTGAGGGAGAATTGTACAATTGAGTATAATTTTTGAATTTCAAATTTTGAATTTTGGAATTTGAATTTGATTTTGGTGGGAATTGGGTAGAAATTATGAGAGTTTTTGGGAATTTAGGGTTATTTAAAATATAACCCTAATTAGTATTTAAAATTTAGCCAAATATATTTAATTTTGATCAAATTTAAAATCAATTGGCCAATTCCATTGCGATTATGGCCAATTTGATTTCAATTATGGCCAAATATAATAGATTAGCTAAATTGAATTAAAAATTCAATACGAGTTAATACTTCTTTTAATCTTGAGCTTTTTGATTTAATAAAATTAAATAAGTATTTCTCCAAATAAATTAATTTTGAGAACAAATTTTATTTGAATCAAGACTTTATCCTTTTAGATTAATTTTCAAGCTTAATCAATAAAAGTTCAATTTTGATAAAAGTGTTCATTTAAGTAACAAAATTTATACAATTTCACATATGTAAATACGAAAACTTCTAATCGTCAATTAAATAAAAATATTAACCCAAAAAATATTTTAGAGCGCATTTATCTGGATGAAATAAATTTTTTAATTTTATTAAAAATTGAAGAAATCTAGGGTTAAATTTAGTTTTGGAGAGCAAAAATTAGGTGTCAACACCCTAGATTGTTGAAGCAAAGTAATCTGATGAATCATTTGCCAGCGAATGTGTTAATGAAAAATGGACTTTTGAAGGTTACAACAAGGACAAGGACATTGAAATAAAATTAACCAATTTTGCGTACGGGTCATACGCGCTTGCATACATCAAATATTTACTAATCGGCATAGAAATGGCCAAGACAAGGACTTTACTTAATGAAAACACTATGACAAGGATGCAAGAGGTCTCGGCTTATGGGGTACTAACTAAATGGATGAAGCCTGTGTATGAAAAAAAATGTGGAAACACCATGATAATTTTTATTTTAAGTATACAGGTAGTGAAATTTTTTTATGTTTGATGAAAATTGAATTAGTTTATTAAATTTGGGAACTTATGAATTAGTACAAAAAATAATTATTAAGTTCAAATATTGCAACAAGTGCATTATATAGATACAGACATCTGCATAATGCAACAGCTGACCAACCTATTGCAACAAATAGTCTATCTGTTGTAATAAATAGTCTAACTTCTGCAACGCATTGTCAATCTATTAGAACAGATAGTCTATCTGTTGAAACAGATAGGTCATCTATTGGAAAAAATCAAAACAGTAGAAAGAATTGTTTGATAATTTCTAATAGATGACCTATAGGTTGCAACATATGTCTAAATATATTTGATAATTTCAACAAATATTCATCTCTTACAACAGATCCATTATCTGTTGCAATATTTGAGTCTACGAATAAAATAAAATTCATAGACAAGATAATGTTAATTTAAGGATTAAATAAAAATTCATAGACAATTCATTGTATATTGTTTAAGAAATGTCAATTTTTTAATTTTTTATGATTGATGACAATTGTATGGTTTTATTAAATTTGCAAACTTATGAATTAGTACAGATGATGGATTTGCTGCAACAGATGTCACATCTATTGTAAAATATCAAATAGGTCTTCCTACTTGTTTGAATTAGTCCAATAGATAGACTATCTGTTGCAACATATGGTTCATCTGTTGCAATAGTAATATTGTTTTAATTAGTTCCAATTGATGTGACATTTGTTGCAACATATCGATTGTCTATTGCAATATTTGAATCTACTATTTCATCTCAATTAATTAGTTCAAATCTAAGGATAAAATAAAATTCATAGAAAAAATAAAATAAATCAAAGCCTTCACAAATTACATTAAATTAAATAAATTAACAAATAGATGAAATGTAAAAAATTATTATGAATTTGACAGACTCAATCTATAAAGATCTACTCAATTGACAAGTTGTTTTCATCCAGTGCTATGGAATCCAGCTTTAATGTCATTTGCATACGGTTTCTAAGCCTTTGCTTTTCCATATTTCCATAAAATAGTATCATATCTTTTACGGAGTAATCTAGCATCAAGTTTATCATTTAGAACTTGTAATCCATAGCATAAATACTCGGCGTAAGCGGCAACAAAAAGACTACAATCCCTGCATTTGTAAAAAGCAGACAATTCATATCTTGTAATTAATATAAGAGTTGTGAATTTATGAAATGAAACTAAATCATAATATTTACAGGCTACCACTGGATTGTTGAACAATTCCTTCAACATATTCTACATTAAATGAATTACCCATTTTATCCCGGTGTGCTTCAATCAATGACCAATTAGTATGAATCTTTTGGTCTAAAAAGCCACTTATATCAAGGTAAGTAGGCAATATTTTCGCCAGTTTTTATATCTTAAACGATAGCCCAAAACTTCTCCTTCGCGACATCAAGTCATAAACTCAAACGCGCCCCTCTTTTAGAACAACGACAGCCAACACCCAATGGAACTCATCACCATAATTGATTGAAATGTACACTTCATCGACCAAGTGCCAAGGTAAGCCAGCTGGAATGCTAAAACCTTTGACGATGTTGATTAAATACTTCTCATTTCGTGGAACTTCCAAGTGTTGTTGACAAAGACCGCAAGCCTTATTAATGTAACCTTTGAAAAAATAGTTGTTTGTCGTGTATCTATATTGTTGTTGTGTTTGCAACTTGGCCTTCTTTCAGAGTTAATAAAAGATGACATCGATGTGTTGCAGATTTCAGATTACGTAATAATACAATTAATAAATAGATACAAGTAAATATAGTGCTAATAGTAAGATATATATATATATATATATATATGGCATTTAAACCTCATCATTCTAGCAAGTTTGGGGATGTGACATCAAATAGAATCAATTTTTTATTCTAGAATGCGCAATAATAAAGTTGAACATATCAAAACCAAAACCCGATTGGTTCACTTTGTAGTGTTCATTTTTCTGCATGATTTATATGTGTTAATGTCCTACTTTTACAACCAGAATTTTATAAATCAATATATTTAAAAATGATTTATGTACTTGATGGCATGAAGCTTCTTTAACAGCCCATCGACAATCCATTCTGAATAGTCGTTGATTAACTTTGTTAGTTTTTTGGAAGCCTCATTCGAGATGTTAAACCCTTCAAACAGATTCTTCCAGATTGACAGACTTTACTTATTCTTCCTTTTTGGAAGCTGTTGATGGATTATCAACTATGGTATGTTGTTCAGCAGTATCTTCTACTATGATATCCACCTGAAAATCCAGAATTGTCAGCGCTAATCACAGAGATACAAAAAAAAAGATAGCTCATCATTTGGAGGAAATCAAACAGGCCTTTCTACTATTTTAATTTGTTCTAATAGATGAGTCATTTGTTGTAACATATAGGTCATCTGTTGGGATAAATTAAAATAGGTAAAAGACCTAAATGAAAATTTCCAATAGATGACCCATCTGTTGAACAGATGACACATATATTGGAATAAACTAGAATAGTAGGGAAGTGTTGATGTAAATTATCCCAACAGATTACCCATCTGTTGCAACAAATGGGTCGTCTGTTGGGATAAATTAAAATAGTTAAAAACCTGTTTGATTTCCTCCAACAGATGAGACATACGTTGCAATATATAATGCATCTGATGCAATAAATTAGACATTTGTAGCAATAGATGCCTATATTTATTTGATAATTTTTAGCAGATGTGTCATCTGTTAAAACAGATAATAAATATTCACCTTCTTCAGCTCATGGTGCTCTCCTATGGCCCTTGTAAATTGCTTAAAAAGTGCAAGACAAAGACAAAGGAGTTGTAATTTTTCTTTTGTTCTAATGCTTGATAATGCCTTGAAAATTTCTTTCCTTCTCCTCTTAGACGCCTTAATCTCTAATGGAGTGTATGGATATAAAATACTCTTTGATGGAATGACACCCTTCTTAGATGTCAATTTCCTTACAAAACCAGTTAATGCATTAATCACTCCATCATGTTTCGCCTTTTGGTTTTTACATTTACAAGAAGAACACTTGCTAGGAGGGGTAAAATCTATAAAACCAGTATGATCATAATCATTGTAATACCCCACATTTTTGGCTAGTCATTGAACCGTCGTTCCTACATGTACAAGTTATAATCTAAATGATTCCCATGTGAATATAAGTTTCATGATCATTATTCTCACTTTTTATTTGCTTTTGAGGTGAAAAATTGTTCATAAGAATCACTTATAACAAAGTTGAGCTTAGAGCCTTTGATTCATCCAAAATTAGATATTCGATTCTAAAAGGGTCTACTTTAAATGTGTATAACTTTTTATATACATATAAATGTGCATATCAATACATACCAAATTTTAGATAATTGAATTAGCTTTCCAACGATACTAATTTTGCCAAAATCTGATATCCGAGTGAAAAGTTGTGGCATTTTTAGTGTAAGGTGTAAGCCGCGTTACAGAACTGTTTCACACTCTAATTTAGTTAAAAAGGGTCTAGGGGAACTTTGGTCACTTCCCCTCACTCAAATCCGCCCATAACACATAATTTTATCCCCCAAAAGCAATATACACTCAGTTATTCATTTATTCTCTCAAAGAAAAACCCTAGCCTCCTCAAGAACACCAAGAACTTCATCAATTTTGTTTTCTAATTCAAGAATGCTTTCAAGATTATTTTTCCCCTTCAAGATTAAAGCTTTAATGTATGTGGGAGTTCATCTATGGGTCCTCTTTCACATATGGAGCCAAAAAACTCTTTTCTTTTAATTACAAAATAAATCTTCCATTACTATGGTATTTTATATATTCAAGAAAGATTGAATTTCATGTTTTCATGATTTTTTAATTCAATTCAGCCCATGTATAATTCCATAAAAGATTCTAAATTCCACATGCTATGAATTTGAATTTCCCATGCTTTATTCCAGTAAATTTCATGATAGATCCTAAATTCATGATGTTTAGTAATATTTCCATGTTTTATATTCATGCCTTCCACATATTTGATAAAATTCTCATATCATGTTAAGTCAATTTCAAGATGAATCTCCAAGTTATGAACTTTGTCATGTAACTCTACTATTCCCTCATGATTAAGATATTCTTGTGTTCAAGTTATGAACTTTACATGTTTTGATGAAATACCAATGTCCTATTTTAAGCGAATTACATGTGAATTCCCCAATTCGTGATTTTAGTTATGTAATCATGCCATGCCCCCATATTTAAGATATTCCCATGTCCAAGTTCATGATCCCATGTCTTTGGCGAATTGCCCCATATTAAAGTATTAATCTCCACATGCTTGATAGAATGCCCATGTGAATTGAATAGGGTAATCATGACACGTTACCATGTGTTGTCATTCATGTACAAGTCCATAACCTCCAAGTGTTTGATAAAATGTCTCAGTGAATAAATTATGAACAATTGAATATGGCTATGCTTTTCAAGACCATGTTATGCTCTACTTTCCATGCTATTAAGTCCTGGTGATATTTAATATCCAAAAATCTAGTTGTCTACCTAAAGCTATAGTAGTTACAGAATATTATCAGTAATGTAATGATTAGTAGTACTCAGTCAGTTACAGAACTCAGTGAACTTAGTCAAGTTCAATCAGTCAACACGATCAGTAACAGTTCAGTCAATCCTAGTACAATCCAATTTCAGTCCCAGCATCAGTTAGACATTAATAATTACCTCAGAATTGTATGCACTGTTATTTTCAGAATACCATGACCTGAGGTTATCAGTTATCAATTATTAGTTATTATTTATCAGTACATGCACCATCTAGTATTACAGTGTCATTCAGTTGGGAGTAGGATTTAGCACTGAGCGAGTATAGGGATGGCGGTTTCCCCTTCAGATAGGCAAAGTCGTTAGTAGCAGTCCCTGTACTCCAAAACTATGTAGCTAGCATAGGATTTGAGAAGTCACCAATCAGTTTAGGCTTAACTACCTCCCAGGGATCACCTGTCAGTGTAGGCTTGACACCCTTAGTCCTTTGAGACAACACAGTAGATTAATATAGTCGATCCACAGAGCCAGTGGTAGTACCCGTGGTACAGTACTAACACCCTTACAACTGGGGTTATAGGTTGGAACCTGATTAGCTCAGATTAGAGAAAGTTAGATGAACACTTCCACAATTTCAGTTTCAGCTTCAGTCTCAGTATAGAACTCAGTTCAGTTCTACAGAATCATGACTATCAGAAATAGTCACCCAGTTATTAGTAACTTAGTTATCAGTAATCACAACTATCAGTTACTCAGTTATTATAACTTAGTATTTAGTTCCAATATGAGCTCAGTTATAGTCTTAGTTATAGTCCCAGTTACAATCTCAGTTACAGTCTTAGTTATCATATTAGTTACAGTCTTAGTCCAGTAATCATATCATTAACTCAGTTTTAGGTTTGCTTGATCATAGTGTATAGTTATCAGCTATTCAGTTATCAGTATTTCAGTACCTCAGTTTATAGACTATTTAAGAATCATGTTATTTGTTTGGTCTTGTATTTTCAGACAATACATTTTTCATAAATTCATGATCAGTTATCTCATGTTACTCAGTTAGACCTTTTCTCATATGTATAATACTCTACAGTTTCTGTCCAGTTATTCAGACTAAGTACAGTTTAGTATTCAGCTATCAGTCATTCTGTTAATCAGATAAGCTAGTATGTTTATTCATTTATGCTCAGTGTGATTGTATATTCAGATCCTAAATTTATGTCAGTCTCTATCATGTAGTTCCAGACCCAATATTCATACAGTATCCATGTTTTATCATATCCCAGCTTCTGTTATACGTATATCATTAAAGTAAAGTTTTTATAGAAAATAAGTGTAAAGATTCACCATCTTATCAGAGAATGTTTGTCACTCATACTTTAAGATATTTTGGTTTTTAGTTTATTCCAGTCTATTGATGAGTCTAATTACACTTAGCATGCATGTTTTGCGATTACATATGAAATCAGTTTTACTTATTGCATTCACCCTTGCATACTCAGTACATTCCAGAAGTACTGATCCATATTTATTTTTATGTGCTACATTATCTCATAATGTAGGTATCAGTTATAGCCTACGCATCATGATCAGACAGTTGCAAATCCCAGCCAGCAGGTGATGAGTTCTCCTACTTTGGGAACTCTAAACAGTTTTAGTTCATGTACAGTTTATTTAATTTCATGTGTATTGATTATGGTAGTTAGAGGCATGTCCCAGCTATCTGTAGTCAGTACAGTAGAGGCTTCATAGATGCCATTCAGAGTCAGTCATGTAAAATCTCAGCTTCTTCCTTCAGATTTATCAGTTTATAAAGCTTTATCAGTATTATATCTATTTTAGATTTTTAGTATGATTATGTTTCTGCATAACAGAACAGCTATTTATTATGTTATAATTCAATTGCTTAACAGTATGCCAGTTCATGGGCTAGCTTAGGATCACTTGTGGTTCCAAGCACCGTGTGACGACTAGGGGGTAGTCTCGGGCCATTACAATCATAATGATTTGTTGTTTCAAAAACTAAAATAGGAGAATCATTATCCCCAACAGAAGTATCACTACCACTACCACTACCAGCATCAACAACTCTATCACTAGTAACACCATCAACAATAACAAGTTCACCCTCCAAAATTATTTTTCTTGTGATGGTTGTTGCTCTAAATAATTTCATTTTTATTCTAGAAATGACCTTAGGGTCAGATAAAATTTGCATAGACTGTAAATTATAAAAACTTGGCATCGTCAACTCTCGATATGTCAGAATAAGCCATGGATGCACAATCTAAAATAAATCATTATATATATTAGAATGATGATTAAATCATTTTACAAAATTATTATTAAAATAAAAACATAATTAGGATTAGACTTACTGCTTCCTTCGGGGGGTTGAAGAGATCAAGTAATTTTACTTTTCTATCAGTTTTGACCAACAACATGAAACTTCTTCCTAGTAGTTCACTTATTATCTCAAATAAGGAATAGCTTCAAATGTCCAAGCCTATAAAATAACGCCAAAAAATTAAAAACACTATTCAATAAAAAATAAATGAATCATAATAAAAAAAAATATTTACCATGAAAGCCCATGGAAAGCCATATAAGTTGAGTGTCGGTGTTAACGGAGTCAACAAATATTTGACAGTCATTTTAAAGCTTTCATAAACCCAAGGATAGCTATTAAATGCCTCAAGATCCTCAGAGATCTTTATTTAACCAAGTGATATGTTGTTGTTAATGCCTCTCACCTAAAGAATATTATGTACAAACCAAACCAAGCACAATGATTGCTTGTGCTTCTTTGAAATTTTTTTACCTTTCAATGCTTCAATTCAATTTTTGTTTTTGAAGTTGGACCAACAAGGGATAATAAGTCATCACCATCACTTGACTTTCCTTTTTCTCTTTTTGGTGTGCGGGATGATTTTTGGGGTTAGAATAGGTATAGGTTGAGAAAGAGGATAATATTTTAGTCCAGTAACTATGGAAAACTCCTTCCAACCAAAACAAACAGACATTTCACAGTAATTTATCCACACCTCATCGATCTTATCTTTATTTTTGTACATAAACCTACACGTGAGAAGATTATGTACCATGGTCATTTGGAAGCAAGCATTGTTGTCCTCCGACAAATCAAGATATTGCCCAAAGCAGTTGTCCTTGAAATAAGCATACAAATTTTGGTCTCGAATTATTTTTCTAAAGGTATCATAAGATTTTCCTATGGCTGACTTAACCACGAATTACCACTTAAATTTGTGGCACCATCGCACTGCATTCTCACAGGATAACTATCAATGTTGAAGGTTTTGACCAACTCTTCAGTGGAATGACTATTAGTATTTGGATCATCTCTTTTGAAACATTCCTCATCCCCATATTCATTATCTTCTACTTTTGATTGAGATATCGTTTGTGAAACAATCTCATAGAGCGGTGTATGTAGCCTAGCTGCTTCACTTATTCCTTTACTTGAACTTGATTCGATTTCTTTTCTTTTGGGAGCCATATTATCTAGAAATAATAGGAAAATAAAAAAGATTATAGTTGATTAATGCATCATTAAAAAAGGATAATAGTTAATCTAACATGTACAACACAGTAAAATAACATTTTCGACAAATCATTAATCTGTTGCAACAGGTGAGTTATCTGTTGCAACATATAACTAAACAATAAAATAACAGTTTCAACAAATCATTAATATGTTGCAACAGGTGAGTTATCTGTTGCAACATATAACTAACCTGTTGCAATAGATTAGTGATCTGTTGGAAACAATAAAATAGTTTCAATACTGTTGTGAATTCTTCCAACAGATCACTGGTATATTAAAATAGATGATAATTTGTGCAACAAATCATTCATCTATTGCAACATATGAATGATTTGTTGGAAGAAATCAAGTCTTGGACATATTATCCTGTTAGAATAGTTGATAGGATTTTATCCAATATATAATTCATCTGTTGCATCAGATAGTTCATTTGTTATATCATATGGTTTATCTGTTGCATCAGATTGTAAATCTATTACATCAGATAGTTAATTTATTATGTCAGATGGTAAATTTATTGCATCAAATGGTTAATCTATTACAGAATAAAACCTGTAGCAAGATTTTATTCAATAGAATAATAACAATATCACCATTTAATATCAAACACACCATTTTTACCAAGAACAAGAACAAATCATCTGGTTTAGTTCATCAACTCAAATGCTGAAGAAAAATTAAAATATATATAGTTAATCAAATTCAACACCAACACAACACACATAGCAAGAACATCAACAGTAACCAAAAAAAATCAACATTGTTGTTTTGTTTGTACAAACACAAACAACAAAAGTCAAACTTCAAAAAACACAACAAACACCAGCAAATCGAATCAACAGTTCTACAACAAGAACTGCAATAACAACAAAAAATCATATTTTACTTCAAAAAGAGAAGAGAAGAAATACCAGAAATAGGATTTTCTTCAATCCCCATTTCAAATTTAAGAAACAAATATTGAAATTATTGACCAATACTAGAGGAGAAGTTGGCTTAAGTTTCTCTTTTTCTTCATAACTAAAAAGCCATATTTTTTTACCTGTGAAAAAAGAAAAGGGCGATGAAGAACTCGAAGCAGTTGACACTAGAGAGCAATATTGTCACGTCGATTGATGGTTGAAAATCGAAAAGAAACTCGAAGCCCAACTATTTGTCGTTGGAGGTTGAAGTCGCTGTGGATGGAAGGGAGAAATTTGTAGAACTGTTGGTTGTGAGAAGTTTGAGAGAAACTATTGAGAGAGGGTTTATTTGGAGAGGAGAAAGGTGTGGTTTGATTTGTATTTTTAACGGATTAGAAAGTTATGAAAATATTACTCAAGTCCACAATTAACTTAATCAAGTTTCCTAATTATGTTTGACCCTTTAAGTTGATCAATGTCACCAATCCTTCATTCAAGACTTAAAATACATATTTCATTCAATTTTCTCAAGAAATTTAGGCAAGTTTTAAGTTTTTTTCTTTGCATGACTTTTCAAAAATGAAAATTTTTATGAAAAAGATAAATATATGAAAAATTCTATTAAAAATTAATTAGTATTCTTTTTTATTTATGGATTCTTTATTTTTATAAAAAGTATTATAATTCAATGAATTCTTCATTGATTACTTTTGCTACGATATGGGCTCACTTTTAGATTAAAATTTTTGTTAAAGAGAATGGAATTCCTAGACGAGCTCATAAGTAGCGATCAACCGTAAGTGATTTCTTAATTACTTTCGTATACTAATTTTGTGCTTTGAGAAACTTTCATATACTAATTTTATACTTTGAAAGTTGTTTTAGTTTAATCTTTTATTATATCGGACATGTAAGAAAAAAATTTAAGATGCGACAATTTATTTTTCGGATACTGATTTATCATCATTAAACGTAATTAAAAAGGAATAGTAACTTTATAAGAAGCAAAGCAACATGATAATATCTTTTTACCACCAATTTTTTGTGTTATTCAAATTCGTAATTAATCTGTTAATGTAGAGGTGATCTAAAATTTTATGTCAGAATTGTTAGTATGAGCCTGTTTGTATGATTTGTCTTTGATTCTTTGGTTTAAAAATAAGTATTTAAGAATATTTTTATTTCTCATTCCCAAACACTATAAAATTTAAAAACGATTCTAACATAAAATTCAAAAACTATTCTAACTTAAAAGCACATAAAATAAGCTAATCAACTAGGCTCTAATACTCATCCACTACTATTTTGTACAATTGTGTAAAGTTATATACAGTTGCGTGTGCAATATGTGTGTGATGATTTTCTGAAAAAATACAAGCAAGAAGATTGAAAATATACATGAATGAAAATTTACCCAATATAATTCATAAATTATGAGTTTCAAATAACCACATAATGAAAATAATAAACCGATCCCACGATTAAAGTTTAGGAGTTCAAATTCTTTTGAGAAAAGACATAAGATCACCATTGAACGTGTCCAACATTTATAAAAAGATACTTTAACTTTGAAGGCGACCTATTACCCCACAAAAGTTATAAAAATCACTATAAATAGACCATTTTAACTGAATTTCAGCCTAGGTTTGTGTTTCACGCAAATGAAGCGCGTGAAGAAGAAAAATGATTGCAAAAAAATGCCACATGTCAATAAGTTTTTCAATTCTCTTTTATCTTCTATCTTCCCCAAATCTCCGTTGAAATACAATTGAGGCTTTGGAAAAAGGGAAAAAAGACACTGAACTCAATAAAATCGGCTCAAAAAGGTAAAAAATTTCATGATGGGAAATTTTATTGGTGTTGGTGTTTATTTTTCAATGAAAATGAAAAAATAATAAGAAAAATAGAGAGGCCTCTTCTATCAGACACCATTTTTTCGGCAATAAGAAATTTCCCAACGACAAAAGCAATGATGAAAATTTAACTATCAGTGAATTATAATAGTGAGAGAAATCATCAATAAATTTAGTGAAAGTTTAGCGAAGAAAATTCACACACAATTATAAATATACTCCTTTTTTAAATGAGAGAATAAAAAATGGTGGTTAGATAGTACATGGAAAGGGGGCTTAGTTAAAGAAGAAGAGGAGAAAAATCGGATATGGAGTTGATGGGTGGAGAATTTGAGGAAGATGATAAGTAGAAGAGAGAAAAATAAAAATAAAAATAACATAAGAAAAATAAAAAAAATTATTTCAAATTTAAAAAATACGTGTCAATTTGTAATTGGCGCATGGTCAACATCAATTTCTAAAAATTGGCTTTGATCCAAAAATGACAATAATATCAATTTGAAATGGTTTTGGGGGGCAATAGGTCGCCCGCAAATTTTAAGTATCTTTTTGCAAAGGTCAAACCCATCGATAAAACTTCAAACTTGTCTCGAAAATTCACTTAGGCCCTTAAACTAAGGCTTGTATCTATCAGACCTCTCAAGTGTTAAAATTGATACCAATCTGGCAGAAAATGCTGATTTGGCAAGGAGATTGTGTTACACTCTCCTTGGGCACGTGAATTAAATAAAAAAATATTTTACTTTTTTTAAATTAAAAAAATTATATTTAAATTATTTATTAATATAATTTTAAATTATCCTAATTTCTTAAAAAAAAATTAAAAGGAAACCCCCCCTCTTCAGCGTCTTCTTCACACAACCTCACTCCCCCCTCCCCCCTTCTTCACACAACCCCCCTTCCTCCTTTCTTTCAGAGTCTTTCTTCACACACACACACACCTTTTTCAGCGTCTTCTTCACACAACCCCCCTCCCCCCACATTGTCTTCTACACACACACCTCTCATCATCTTTACACCCTCCTCTATTCTCGTCATCATCACACATCCCATACCCTGTAGCGTCGTCTTATATATATACACACACAAAGATATTGGGAATGAAAAACCAAAGGAATTTCACTAGAGTAAATTAAAAATAAGAACATTAAAAATCAACAGTGCAAATTGGAGAAGATATGGAAAAAAATTCTTTCTTTTTTTACAAAATCAGTTAAAGAAATCTTCTTTTCATTTATTAATGGAGTTGTTAATGGATTTTTTGATTTAACAACAATTATGTGTGTGTTGTTGACTCTGTACGTGTGTGTGTAGATATCGAAAAGAGGGGTGTATGAAAGAGACGACTGTGTGTGTGTTGCTGATATTGTTAATGGAGTTGTTGTGTGTGTGTGTTGCTGATGTTGTTAATAGAGTTGTTGTTGTGTGTGTGTGTGTGTTGTTGATGTTGTTAATAGAGTTATTTTTGTGTGTGTGTGTGTGTTGCTGATGTTGTTAATGGAGTTTCTATGTGTGTATGTGTTGCTGATGTTGTTAATGGAGTTGTTGTGTGTGTGTGTTGCTGATGTCGTTAATGGAGTTGCTATGTGTGTATGTGTTGCTAATGTTGTTAATGGAGTTGATGTGTGTGTGTTTGTTGTTGATGTTGTTAATGGAATTGCTCTGTGTGTGTGTGAAGACGATGGGGGAAGGGTGGGTCGGATGAAGAAGACGACTGAGTGGGTGCTGGGGGGTGTTTGTCTTTCTTTTTTTTAATTAAAATTATTATTAAATAGATAAGTAAATAGAAAAATATAAAAAATTAGTAATTCCACGTATTATTTTTTTTTGCCATGTCAGGTGAGTGTATTACACACACTTTGTGCCTGTTGCTGATTAGGTAAAAAATGCTCAATTGGAACCAAATTCGGGGGGTTTAAGGGTTTGATAGGTACAGGCCTTAGTTTAGGGGCCTAAGTGAATTTTCGGGACAAGTTTGAGGTCCTATCGATGGGTTCTTTTCTCAATTCTTTTTGATTTATGAAATAAAAGTTTATGTGTTTATATGTTCCATTTATATAGACCATTAAAGTCATATCTGTCTATTTCTTCATTTATTTAAATTTGTTTGTGTACGTGTTTCTAGAATACTTTTTGGAAAACAAAGAAGACATATTAACATTTTTGAAAAGCTAAATTAAATAGTAAAATTTATCGCTAAGTTTATTTAGAGATGGATATAAATTATCAAGAAAAAACTTACCTTCAATCAATTTAGCAATTGACTAACGACAAAATTCTTACCTAAATCCAATTTCTTTTTTGATAGTACTTGTTAGCAAATGAGATACACATTTTAATCACACGCAAAGTGCGTATCCTAAATCAATTTTCTTCAAATGAATAGAATTATATTAATTTGTAATTTCCTAGAGGAGGAATAACTAAGTTAGAGGTGATATTAATGGAGATTGAGAGGGACTTATGATGGAAAGATACGAAAAATTGGTGAAGATGGTTGAATTATTGAAATTGAAATGGAGGGAGTGTTAATGGTGGAGGAGAATTGGTGATAGATGGAGGAATTTGATCATGGTTATTGTTGTCCGTGTGCAGGTCTGAGAGGTGGAAAAAATCAACTACCATGAAGTTATTCATGGTGTGTTTCTAAGGTGTTCAAGGTTGAAGAGAGAATGGGGGAGACAAAGAAAGGGGTGGGGCCTTGCGATTTAAAAAAAGGATAAAGTTGAGGATTTTTTTTAAAAAAAAATTACGTGTCGCATACAGATTAGTTTGTTTTTCCACGTAGGATGCGTTTGGAACACTCACCTAGATTGATTCTGAAAACATAAAAAAAGTGTCGGAGTGACATAGTTGGAGGTCGATTTAGGTGTTTAAAATGAACAATATTGAATTAGGTGTCAAAGTGAAAGTTCGTGTCAAATTTAGGTGTTTGTTGATATGTTTGGCCAAAGAAGAATAAAGAAGATGGAAGAGAGAAAACTTATTAGTTCTTTTGAGGAATGAATTAAAAGAAAGCATCTTCTAGTTCTTCAATATATATCAAATTCTCAATATGCATGTATTTGGAATGTCTCGTATTAATATATTGAATATATATTTTAAATATTAATCAAAGTTTATATAATTTGAATGTTAAAAAGAAAAAAATATTAAATTAATTTGAGACAAAATAGCTATTTATAAATTATCTTATTTTTAAAATTTTATATATGAATATAATTTATAAACAACAATCTTTTATTGGGTATGATTTTAATAAACTATAAAAGAAGAATAAAGAAGACAGAAAAGAAAAAACTTACTCCCTGCGTTTAAAAAAGAATGATCTACTTTGACTTGGCACAAAGTTTAAGAAAATAAAGAAGACTTTTGAATCTTATGGCCTTAAATTAAAGTTATGTCAAGTGTACCAAAATGTCCTTTAATCTTGTGGTCCTAGACATGTCATGTGGAAAGTTGAAATTAAAGTATTGCCAAAAAAGGAAAGGGTCATTCTTTTTAAAGGAAAGGGTTATTCTTTTTTAAACGGACTAAAAAGAAAAGTAGGTTATTCTTTTTTAAACGAAGAGAGTATTATTTTTTTGGAGGAATGAATTACAATGAATTCAAAGAAATCATCTTCAAGTTCTTCAATATATATCAAATTCTTAATATGCATGTATTCAGAATATCTCATATTAATACATTTTAAATATTAATCAAAGTTTATATAATTTGAATCTTAAATAGAAAAAATAATAAATTAAATTGAGACAAATTTACTATTTATACATTATCTTCTTTTAAAATGAATTTAATCTGTAAACAAGAAGCTTTTATTAAGTATAATTTTACTTCTTTATAGAATAACGGTTGAAAGTTTCTTTGAAAAGAGGACAGAAAAAGGATAAATGGAAGTCTGAAGACTAATTAGCAGATAACCAAAGGGGTAGTTAAGTGAATAAAATTGATCATATATATATATACTAGTTTAGAACATGTGCGTTGCATGTGTATTTCGCATATTAAATTAAATAAGAAAATTGACAAAACTGTATGAATGTATGCATATTTCAATATCTACTATCACTCACTTTCGATTAAGTTTAAATTTTATTCCTAGAAAAACATGAAAATGTTTGAATTGAGAAATTAATTTACAAAAAAATAAATTTCAAATGAAGGGGAAGAAAATTTGAATTCACACGTCATTTTTAAATGCCACATAAGAAAAATTAAATATTAAAATAAATTTAATTAAATAAACAACTTTTACAAATTGTAGAAAAAATTCAATAATCATGTTATTGGTGTTTGCTAACAAATTAAACATCAAATTCATTTCAAATGATTAAAATTCCCCTCCAATTAATTTAAATTTTTAACTATAAATTCACATACACAAACATAATGAATTTTCAAATTCAAATATCTTTAACAATCTGTAAAAGTTGTAAATTAATCCTAAAAAATTAAAAATTTAAATTGAGAAAAAAAAAAAGTGAAATGGTGAGGGCTGTAGCGAGGGAAAGGGGGGGAGATAAGGGTTGGTTCTTTATTTAAGGGGGAGAGGGGGCACTGGATTTTTGTTTTTGGGGTAGCCTTGAGGCTGCAATGGTGTGGATGAGGGCAATTGAGGAGTTTTGGGGTTGGGGGTAAGGGGGCTTAAGTTTTGGAAGGGGGGGGGGGGGGACTCTAATAGCGATGATGATAGCAGTCTTGGGCTGCGGTGGTAGTGGTGCGGAGGAGGGGAACTCTAATAGCGTTGGTCATGGCAGCTTTAGGGCTGCAGAGGCCGGGGTGGTGGCGGCTTTTTTTCTTTTTTTTTTTAAATTATTTTAGTATAAAATTGATCAATAAATGTTCCTCACTCGCACCCATGCACGTGCACTCATGTGTTTCGTCTAATTCAGCTTATTTTGTGTCACATAAGCTTGGTTAATGGTCAGATGGTTTTAAAATATTATGTTTTGATAAGTTCAGAGGTTCAGATGACAAAAGGCTAAGTGGAGACGTTCACTTTACAAATTCAGACAAATACAAGGGTCTATCAAGTTATTTTGCCAATTTTAATTAAAGAATCAATTAATTGGGCTGAGTGTTTCTAACTGAAACTTATTCAATTGAATAACTTTGAAAATAAAAATCAAAATTAAGTTATTTTCTATTAGAAAAGATATTAGTTGAGAAAAGATATTAGTTGAGTGGATTTGGGACATTACCTTAAGCAAAAGGCAATCATGGAAGCTAGCAGGAGG
>NC_061120.1:68862488-68863140 GCF_002878395.1 Capsicum annuum
TAAAAAATTAATAATATGGAATCCATGATTTTACTATATATATATATTATATACTATGATTAAAAAATTTCATGATATTTTTTCTAAAAAAATAAAAATTACTAAATATACTCAAAGGGCAAAAGAGTAAAAACACACAAGAGATAAATGTAGAGAAATCAAAAAGCACCAAATGAATTATTAACATTTGTAACATTCAACACATTTCTAAATGTTCCCAAATGAATCAACACATACACATAATAAAAATAATAAATAATAAATAATAATAATTACATTTTACTATATCACCCCTAATTAATTATTATTATCATTTAAGCATTGTGCCACATAAGTTGAAATAGAAAAAATATTATAAATCACAATGATCAAAAATTTAAATTATTTAAAAAAATATAATTGGCTATCGTCGACACAAAACTCTACAAGGAGAGTAACATATATTATTCAAAAATTACATAAAAAGTATTATAAATTACAATAGTTAACAACTTAAAATATCTAAAAATAATTTAATATGTGATATATTTCAAAAAAACTACATGAAAAATACTAGAAATCACAATAATTAAAAACTTAAAAAATTTAAAAGATATAAAATATTTGGTCGACTCTTAAAATTATATTAGTGACACTAATATAATTTTAAGAG
>NC_061120.1:68863240-69009592 GCF_002878395.1 Capsicum annuum
ACTATATCACCCCTAATTAATTATTATGGTCATTTAAGCATTGTGCCACATAAGTTGAAATAGAAAAAATATTATAAATCACAATGATCAAAAATTTAAATTATTTACAAAAATATAATTGGCTATCGTCAACACAAAACTCTACAAGGAGAGTAACATATATTATTCAAAAATTACATAAAAAGTATTATAAATCACAATAGTTAACAACTTAAAATATCTAAAAATAATTTAATATGTGATATATTTCAAAAAAACTACATGAAAAATACTAGAAATCACAATAATTAAAAACTTAAAAAATTTAAAAGATATAAAATATTTGGTCGACTCTTAAAATTATATTAGTGTCACTAAAATTGGAATAGAAGAAAAGTATTATAAATCATAATAATTATAAATTTAAATTATTTTTAAAATATAATTGACTATCAATGCCACAAAAAATTTGGACAAGAAAAGTAACGTATATTAATTTGAATATTACATAAAAAATATTATAAATTACAATAGTTAACAACTTAAATTATCTAAATACATATTAAAAAAACATATGTTGAATTCATGCTAGATTCCGGATAAATCCTAGAAAACATATGCAATCCTTTTATTAAAATTTTTTATTTAAATAGATCAAGCTTGAAAAGATAAATAAATATCTTAGAGTTGGGCCCGTGCTGACACGGGTCATGCTCCTCTAGTCTATATATATATATGTGTGTGTGTGTGTAAGGCTCGTGCTAAGCCCAGGGTCAACTTCATGATATAAGAATTAAAATTTAATTTTACAAAAAATATAAATTAAGTTTCATTTTTTCTATTACATAATTAATTTAATTTATTGATACATTGATTATGTCTTGTCTAGTAAGTCATATGATTATTTATGCTTTTTCGTTATATAATTGGGTTACTTTTAAATGACTTTATTTATGAGGAAGGAAGTATGAAGGATAATTAACAAATGTGAATCAATGTAGAATTTAATTTAAAACAAATAATGGTGTGTTCAATATGTTTTAATTTTTTTTCATATTTGAATGGTTAGATTTTTGGGAAAAAAAATATTTTTTCTAGAGAATAAATCTTTTTAGACTTATGAAAATGACTTCGTGAAAATAGAAAAATTATATTCCGCATGTTACACTTATTGATTCCTTCGTTCTTCAATACACCTTCTCTTCACTCCCAGCAGTAGCTTCCATCTCCATCACCCCTTATCCCACCTCTCATAGTACTTATCTAAATTGTATATAAATAATTTTTAAATAATACTTTATTACTCAATATAAATCTCTCTTGATTTTCTAAATAATAAGTAAAAAGGAGTCAAGTAAAATGAAAAAGAGAGATAAAAAGATATTCTCTCAATTTATTTTTACTTGTTTATTTGACTTGACAAATAATTTAAGAATCTAATATATTGAGAATAAACCATACGAAATTATTTTTATTATTGATTTTTTAAAAATAAATTTAACTTTTAATACTTTATGTAATTACTTAATAAATAATAATAATAATAATAGAAAAAAGTTATAAATCTCTTGTGATTTACTAAAATAAATAAGTAAGAAAAATAATTAATTTTTAATATAAAAAGTAAGTAAAAAAGAACAAGTAATTATTAAGGAACAAGAAGAGATTCATTAAAAATTACTACTATATATAATTCAGTTATAAATATATAAATAAAAATATCATGAAATGATAAATGAGGACAAATGTACCGATATGTATGGAAAAAATAATAAACACGTGTTACTATGTAATTGCACTAAAAACTTTGTGAGGTCTACCAAAATATGTTATTCTCCCTTATATATAAGTATAATATATAGACATAAAAAATAAACTGCAAATCACAGAATAATTAAATAAAAGTGATTTTATTTATCAAGATTGTGAGACAATTTTGTAGTATCTTTTTATTCTTCTTTTCTAATTTTTTTTCATTACATCAGAACTTAGAATTTTGGACCTCACCATGATGTGTTTGATCGTCAAACTTGATAGATCAAGTTGATCTCAAGAAAATTCACTTTTTAATCACTCTTTGATAACCAAAGTTTTAACCTTTTTCATATTATGTTCATTCTGGATTAAATAAAAATTAAAACTAATTCTGAATTTGAATGAGTTTTGCCAATGAACAATTTAACTTTAAATAATTCACGTTATTCAGAATGTTTTGAAAGAAAATAAATAATAAATTATTATTACTATTTTAATATTGCAGATATTAATTTCTCTAAAATTTCAAATATTAGTCTTTAACAATTTTACATAGTAGTATAATTTTAGGTTAATTTATTTTTAAATTGATATTATCATGTTAATTCAAAATATTAAAAATTGATACTTAAAATTATTTTTAAAAAAAATTCAAAGAATAAAAAACGAACATGCATTAACTATGTGTGTAGATAATCGCGTCTTGGACTATGAGTCATTTGTGGAATGCCCCTATTTTGGGGTGGTTTAAATTTTCTAAAAATTACACAAACTCACAACTTAAGTTTCGTTTATTATAAAAAATCTCATCTCTCCAAACATATTACAAAAATCTCATTTTCTCTAAAAATACATATACATAGTTTCTATGTATATGTCGGCCTTGATATGTATATGAATAGGCTTTGTTATGTATATGCCGGCCTTGTTATGTATATGTTGGTCTTGTTATACTTGTTATGTGTATGAATCGGTCTTGTTATGTATATGTCGGTCTTGTCATATACAAAGGTTTATATGTGTATGTCGGCCTTGTTATGTACATGAATCGGGAGAGAGTAAAGTAATTAAGGAAGCGTGAGGGAGTGTAAATAATTCTAATAAGGTTGGGATTTGTGTTATTTTTACTTTAATTTTTGTCATTCAAATTAGTGATTTTTAATTTTTATCCAGTTATCACACACTCCACTCTCCTAGTATCCTTTCTATCTTCACCATTATGTCTTTTAACTTGTTTTTATATGTAAATATATATTTTCTCCATTTAAAAAATGACTTATTTTGATTTGACTTGGAGTTTGATAAAAAAAATGAATCTTGTCGCATTAAATTAAAGTTATGTAAAATGAACCAAAATGCCCTTTAGCCTTATCATTTTAAACATGCAATGTGAAAAGTTAAAATTAAAGTAATATAAAAAAAAAAATTTAAGCGGATTAAAAAAAAATTAGATCACTTTTTTTAAAACAGAGAAAGTGGTTATTATATTAAGGAAATTGTGTTTCCAAAGTATCTATAGCTCCATAAAACGTCAATAAATCTGTAACTCTAGAAAAAGTCAATTAAATACTTTGTCTTCTCCTTTGTCTGTTTGGTTATTTCATCAGTTATATTGAACGAAATCAAAATCAAACCAAATATTATCAATTTTTAAAGATGTAAAACTAAACCAACTAAAAATTGATTTATTAATTGATTTGGTTTGACTTTTTGCTTAGAATTGGTCATTTATTCAAACGATGAATAGCCCTAGCTGGAAGGAATCACTTACTAAATTTACTAAAACGTTTGAGGACTTAAAATTCTTGTATATGTCTCGTTTGTCACCTTCATGGAGAAAGGCGAGACCTTTTGATAACTAAAAAAAAAGACATCAAAATAACTCTAAACTATATTTGAAAGTTGATTTCACACCTAAATTAATGTTGTGAAAGTAGGATCAATTTCTAGACCATGATTTTGTGGACACAATGATACAATTCATCTATTTATAGCTCTATATATTGAAAAAAAGAAAGATTAACTCACTTTTAAATATTTCATTCGTTTCGTTTTAGTTGGTCTTTTAGCTAAAATATTTGTTTTAATTTAGTCGTCCCATTTAGAAATTAAGAGAATTTGTTATATTTTTTCAATACTATCCTTATCATTAAAAGACTACATAAACGATATATACTCAGATTTATATTTATAAAGTATAATTAATAAGAATAACTTGGTAAAATAAACCCCTAATAAATGTTTTCTTAATGCAAGTATCAAGTCAACAAATGTCAACTACTTTAGGTTGCTATTACACACACAGTATTGCATCCTACCTCCGCACCACATTTGTCTTTCTTCTAAATCTGAAGAAAAAGGTATAGGTAAAGTGATTGGACTTTTGGGTTTTTTAGATTATATCCAGAAAGAGCAATTGATTGATTTGTTGGAGAAGAAACGGATTATAGGGTTGGTTGGATTTCTCTCTTTCAACTTCTTCTCGACAACCAAATAAGAGGAAAGCAAAAGTTAAAGTTTTTGGTAAGTTTGATCAAAATATTTGTCACGACCCAGACTAATGGACCGTTCGGGTACCTACGGTATTCTAAGTAGCTAGGAGAACTGTTATTACCCAACTAAAAATATGCGGGAGACTTCAGTTTTTAAGGAAATACTGGATTAAATATAATAAAGTAAATTAAAGAGAAAATACATAAAGACACCATTGAACTTGTCCCAATTTTTCAAGAAGATACCTAAAGTTTGCGGGTGTCCTATTACCCTATCAAACAACTTTAAAGTATTATTTATACATTCGTTTTCAGCCAACACCAGTTGCACAAAAAATGTGCAAATGACGTGCCAATCACAATTTGACATGTGTCAAATTAATTTTAATATTTTTTCTAAAAAAGAAATTATGATCATATGCTTTTGGATAATTCTTTTTTCTTTTTCTTTCTTTATTTTCTCCCTTTCTTCTTCAAATGCTCTTAGAATTTCCTCCGCCATAGCTATCCAGCCCCATAATCGTTGTTGTCATCAATTTCACTGTAAGAAGATCGAGTTATTGCCAAACTATCACTAACTAATTTATGAATATCAAACCCATCTAAATTCAAATCTAAATACTCAAATTACCACCAAATATTTAGAATCTAAACATTCAAATTACCACCAAACTAATTTAAAATTTAAATCAACATCTTTTCAAGCAAAAATATTCATTTTCACATTGGATAATCCACAACATCACCACTCCCACTTAATCTCAATTTAATGAGAAAAAGAAGCCATTGGAACAATTTAATGCCATTGAAGCCATTGGAACAATTTAATCTTTCTTAGAAAAAAAATATTTTAAAAAAATTAAAATTATTTTTCTGAAAAATCAATACTAATTGATTCTATAGAATCAAAATAAAATAAGAAAATCGTTCTTTATAATTTTGGGCATATAATTGCAGAACCTCCACTTCTAAATCTTTATTCATTACTATTATTAAACTCACATAAAACGATCAGATGTGAGAAAGAAAAAATTGAAGATAAAAACTGTGAATGTGGAAGAAATTTAGAGCTGCAACAAGATTAGAACTAGCAAAAAAATGGTGGTAGGGATGATAAGGAAAAAGAAAAAAAAATAAATGGTGTATTTAAGTCAACTAATGGTGGAGAAGAAGAAGGGATTTTTAAAATTTTTGACAAATAATTTACACGTGACAGGTTTTAATTAGTAATTTAAGTCAAATCTTAACCATTCACGCGGCTGGTATGCGTTCCTACATGCAGAGGCAAAATTTAAGTCAAAATGGTGTATTTACAACGGTCTAAGTAAAATTCGTGAGGTAAAAGGTCGGAAGTATAGTTTGGGTGTCTTTTTGAAAAAGTCAAACAAGTTCAAGGAGTACTTTATGTATTTTCTCTAAATTAAATACTAATAAATAAACTTTTTCAAAAACTTCTGACAAATGTCCTTCACTATCCCAAGACTTGGCCAGATATGTACAAGAGCTACCTATTACAACATAGACTGACAATAAAATAAATAATACAAGGACTCTAACATCTGCTAGGAAGAAAGTGCAGATGTTAGTGCAAAATATCGTCATTCATCTAGTAACTGCAAACTAGCCTGCATTCAGTCTACACCCCAAGAAATAATGTAGAAGAGTAGAGTCAGTATAACCACACGTACTGGTAGACATCATCTGCCGACCGTGTTAGTTCATATAATCATAAAAAGAATTATGGAAAATAAATCATGACATCTTAAATGGAATATAATTCAACCAAGGCTTTAGTAACATTATTACTTTAACATTCAATTACTCTTCCAACTCCATCAATATTATATTCACTACTAATATACTCTAGCCTCATTAATTCACACCATCAACCATAATCCAATGTTAACACATCACTATCTCTCTTTATTCACCTTTTCTTCCATTACTTACATCTATAGGATAAATCCAATAATCATAGACAACTCACACTAAACTCTCAGGTTAACAATCAAACACTCTCTTATAACATTAAGGAATAATAAATAGTCATTTGGATAAACTATAACTATCACAAGTATAAATGAGCAAGTTGACCAACATATAGAAAGTAAATATCGAGTTTCACTTTTTCAAGCACATACCACCCAATCAATCTCAGGAAAACAATCAAGTTGGGAATACAAGTCAACTCATATCTCAGTAAGACACATTAGAGAACTCAAGTCTCATTAACAAACCTTATACATACTATTGAAAAAGTATTAATTCAATTATTGAAGTTTGAGATCGTTTCTTTAGGATTATTCATTGGGTTCATCACTTTGAATCACTTCATAATCAATTTCTTTATTATTATTATTATTATTATTATTATTATTATTATTATTATTATTATGCCGACTCGTTATCTACTTAATAACATATACAACCTCTCAAACTCAACACAAATATGTACACACATGCTATGGAACTTATTTTTGCCCAACTAGTCATGACCTGCAGGGGACAATCTATGTCCATGTACCATACCAACGTGGTAGATCCTCCATAAATAGATATTATCAATATTCATATTCATACCAGTGTGGTAGCCGATCCTCCATAAATTAGTAATATAGTATTTATATCTGTACCTGTGTGGTACCCGATCCTCCATAAATAAATATTATTAATATTTATATTCGTACTGGCGCGGTATCCGATCCTCCATAAATAAGTAATATAATATTTATATCCATACTGGCATAGTACCTGATCCTCCATAAATAACTATTATCAATTTTCAAATTCGTATCGACGCGGTACCCGATCCTCTATAAATAAGTAATATAATATTTACATACGTATCGACGTAGTACCCGATCCTCCATAACCATATTATATATAAATATAATATATATATTATTAAATTCACACTATCTCTCAGGCTACAATACAACATACGAAATATATAGTGCACTTAAAATCATAAAGCAATCCGATCAAGTTCTTTCATTTATTAACATTTTGACCCTCTCATGGGCATTATTTCAATAATTCATCATGATTATCACCAAGCCATTCATGGAATTACTTTAAGGAGTTATTGTTATCAAACAAGCCACTCGTAGGCACAATTCAATAAACCACCATTATCACCAATTTAGCCTCTCGTGGGCATTCAATAGATATAGTATTTTTATCAATACCAACACAAGAATATCATAAAATAAATTATAATTTAATGTTAAAGCATACAAGTCACTATTGGAGTCTTAATTACTCATTAATTATTAAAATTATCATTACCTTCTTAAATACTACAACTTGGGTTCTAACATCACCACCTATAACTAGCACATTCACGAATATTATTATCCTCTACCTCTTTTCACATAATACAATCATCACACTAATTCAAGTCATCTATCCCTTAGATATTACTATGTTCATCAATATTTGATCTTAGCATAATTCTCCTCATCAATTATTGCACAATACATACAACTACATACCATTACAACTCAACTAGGTTCATCACTAGAACAACTAAAAAAACATCATGTTCATATATTACATTTACAACAATCTCCTTTCGGGCACATAACATATAATATCCTAAATATCACTTAATCATGATTTTTGGGATTTAAGTTAAGTCCTCGTGTCTTTATCCACCTTAACTCTATGCCCGCAGGCCTAAACATGCTTTATCCCATCAATTATAAATTATAAAAATATAAAATAATACAATCTTCTACTCATTAAACCTAGTCTACCTGTACACCAAGCTTTTGGAAGAAGCAAGCTGCAACAAGGATGCTTTTTCCTTTCCTTCATGCCTTAGAATAATCAATAATCTAAAAATCAAGCAATTAATTACGCTTCAAACAAATATCTTTAGGATTCAAACTTACTAATTCTACCTTTAATTCAAGGTCTATATCATTCACCAAGTTCAATTACCCATTAGTTAGCTCTTTCAAGCTTAACTCATCTCCATTAATGACGTTTTTATGTTAAAGGTCTCATCTTTATGGAATTTAAGGTTTCTAACCATTAAAATTCATAATCTAGTTTATGAAATTCATGTTAGGAATCTTTAATTCATAATTTAGAGCCAAATTTATGTCATATTAAAAACACCTGTGAATTTTCACCCAAAAATTTTCATCATTAAAGATGTTTCTAAGAATTCTAAGATGTTAAAGGATTAAAAGACAAAGAAAATAATGGAAAAACTTACCCCAATGAAGGACTTTCACCTTAAGCCTTGGAAAATCACCTATCTGAGGTTGGAGAAGAAAATTTAGAGTTTTTAGATCTAAAATACGACTAAAACTGATTTAAATACAACCAGAAGTTTTGCTATAGTGAAATCCTATTTTAGCCAGGATAGTGCTTAGTAAAACAGTCATAACAGTTTGCTCCGAATTCGAATTAAGGAATGATTTGTTGTGTTAAAAGAGGAATCAAAGGTCTTTGATTTTCTAGGCATTGAGCCCCCTAACTCCTTATATTCTATGAGATATGTTCATTTGAAGTTGGCCCTAATAGAAACCCATATCGAAACTGTATCGGAAAGAAAGTATTATACTGAAATTTATGTTAGGAATATTGTACGGCCTTAATTCATACCTAAAAAACTTTCAAACTAAAGTATTTATGTTAGCACTCATGAATAATTAAATTAATTGGGCTTGAGTCTATCTAGATACATCCGAAGGATAAAATCTTTATCGAAAAGTTTGAGGTGACCTAATAATTAAAATATTGACTATTTTGGACCCAAGTTAATTTGAGGAATGAAAATTAAGAATTTTCATGAATTTATTGCGAATAATTTAGTGACGACGAAATAGTTCATTACAATATTACCTTAATAGAATTATAAAAATTTATTTTAAATACAATTAAAATTCTAATTGATTTAGAATTGTTAAATATTAAATTTTCCTGCCTAAATCAAATAAATACCTTAGTTTTCAAAATGTATGGAAAGAACATTAATGTAGAAGTGTTGAATTAATGGAAACTCGTTCGTTACATATATGTAGGAGTCTACATTAATACTCATTTCCATATATACATTTTTAGAGTATATTTAATATTATAAGTAATTAAGAAAATAATAAATAATATAATATAATATTACATAAAACTTTTTCTATAGTATATTTTTATCAATTAGTTTTTTTTTCAAAAAAATGTATTACCGAGAATGTAACGATCTAAAAATTTGATGAAACATGTGAAATTTGTGATTGTGTGATTTGACTATTTTATCCCTTTTCGTAGTTGCATTATGGTATTTTTGTGGTATGAAAGTGATTGACATGATTTTTGATGTATTTTGGTACCATTTATCAAATATTGTGATTTTTGATGGCTTTGAGAACCTTATTTTAGACTTATGGGGATATCTTTTTTATCCGTGCGTTGGATGGCTGAATGGAATGCGCCAGCAGCTCTGAAATATTGATTTTAGGCTAGGTAGACCTTTGGTTCAAGTCCCAGTGTACCCGAGCTTATTTAGACCTATTGATCGGAGAGTTGAAAAATTAGAAATATGGGTGTGGGACCCACATTTGATCGAAAAGACCTCGGATGAGAAATACGAATTTTTCAGCAGATCTAAAATATCTATTTTAGGGTGGTAACATATTTGGTATGATTTTACGGCTTTAAAATCTCATTTCGACCCTCAGTTTGGAAAATTACAATTTCGAGTTTCGGGGGGTCAACTTTTTTAAAACGATATTTTTTTGAAAATCTGACTTAGAAAACATGTCCAAAACATAAAATTTAGTGTGTTTGCATAGTTCTTTTGCATATATCAGACTCCAAACGGATCTCGGACACACCGTCGAAGTACGGATTGGACTTAAAAAAATGAAAAAAATTGGTGCATAGCAGATTTTTTTGCTATAAAAACAACTTTTTCACTCTTTTTGGCTCATTTTGTTCATTTTTCATCTTACCTCTTGAGAGTTAAACCCTAAAATAGTGTGGGAGCTTAAAAGTAAAGTTTGTGGGAGCTTGAGAAGCTAGAATAACACCTATTTCTTGATTTTATTATGAATTTAAGGTAAAAATTCACTCTTTTCTTAGTAATTTCTTGATTAATTTCTCAAAACTCCAAAAAATCTTAGGACTTGATTCTTAACCCCAATTTTAGTCCGTTTTACTTGAATAATATTTTTATCTATAATTACTATTGTTTCATCAATTTAACCTTCAAAACAACTTTGATTCTTGATTTAAATCCAATTTCAAAGATTTTACCCAATAAAGTTTAAAAATATTTTTTCTTCAATTTGAACCTCATTTTTTTACTCAATTTAACTTGAGTTTTCAGCTGTAGATTCCTAAAGTATGAAAAACATGTTTTAGAAGTAAGGTTCTAATTTTGCCCTTCTTTTTTGGAAACTCATTTCGGGGTTTCGAACCAAAAGTAGTCAATATGAGTGTTTTTAGTTTTGTTTTAATGCGTAGATTCCATATTTAATTTTTTTTAGTAGAGTTTGAGATTTTTCGTGAAAAATAAGGTTGTGGGTTTGAAGTGTAGCGAATCGGTTTTGACTTTTTAGGTAGGTGATAACTTAACTCTTTTAGACTAGGTTGGGTAGTAAATGATGGTAAAAAATGCATGTTAAGGGTGTGAACTAATCATGAAAAATGGTAATCTATGTATTTTGTCGGTGCGGAGGCTTATATGTGATTTAATTATCGAAATTAAGATATTATGTGATGTGTGTGACTATGTGGGGTCCTATGTAATGTTGATAGCCTTGAATACATGTGAATAATTATATTGTGTTGTTGAAATGTCTAATGTGGAACCATTAGTGTATTGTGAAACATTCATACTTGTTGGTATATGAGACATATAGAAATTCATGGATGAAACGAAAATAATGAGTGGATATTGGCTCATATGGCTATGAAAATGTATCATTGTGGTTGATTGTAAAAATGTATCATTGTGGTTGGTTGTGGAAATATATCAAGCGGTTGATGGGGAAGTACTCATTGTGATTGATTGTGAGAATTATATCTTATATCATACTCATTAATAAAACATTAGTACCACCATGGCAACCCTTGAGTAACTCTGGCAAAATAGTTTTAAAACCATCCCCGAGGGATGTATCGGGGAAGAGATATTATAACACCTTATAAAACCCTTTTCGAAGGATGTTCCAAAAAAGAGATATGAGATATGTGGATTGCATATGTATTGATGAACCCCCCATGGGTCCTGCATTGGGAGGTTTGCCTCCGTAGATGTATATAGGGATTGTTCGGTGATCCTGGAGGTGCTGCGATATCCTCATGCATCATCATCATCATCATCATCATATACATAGCATTTACTTTATTTTGTTTATATTGTGTTGTACTGCCATATTGACTTTCCATTTATGTAATTGTCTTATCTTCTATTACTTGTATTTGATGATCTTGTATATGCATGTTCTCTCTTATTCTACTTATATATGATATAATGCATACTTGTGTTCTATCTGGTTGTGATATTTCAATATATGTGATATATTAGAATAGTTAGTGCAAGTGGTGTAGGCTACCATTGTGGGATATTTTATGATTGCAGGTGATGTGCCTTTAGTATATATTGTGTATGCTTTATTTACTATTTTGCTTGGTCGGCCTATGATACCTACTGAGTACAAGTGGACCATACTCATGTATATTGCACCCTTTTGGTGTAGGTCCTAGCTTGAATGTGCCTCAGCTTGCTTGACTTGGGTGATTGTTGGAGCTTCCAAGGTAGCAGTTGGACATTCATGCATCTGGAGTTCACCTTTATCTTTCTATAGTAGTTATGTCTTTATTAGTATTCGGAGACATATTATTGCTTTGTGGTTATTTTTTTTATGTATTTGACTCCTGGAATGTTTTAGTAGTTCTTACACTATTGACACCTGGTTTTGGGCATGATCGGTATTTTGGATAGTCCTTTTCACATTGTTATGATTACTTGTATGGTTCAGCTTTTTAGAAGCCTTACCTCGAGATATTTCTATTTTTTCCTTTTTCCATGTTAGTTTGGGTGATAGACTTACTTGTCAAGGTACGCCGCGACAAATGCCATCATGACCCTCATTTTTAGGTCATGACAAATTGGTATCAGAGCAGCCAGGTTTCATTGATCTCAACGGTGTAAGAACAGGATGTCTAATAGAGTCTCACAGATCGGTACGCAGACGTCTGGATCTATATTTGAGAGGCTATAGGATGTCTTAAGAAAACTCCTCTTATTTTATTCTTTATCGAGCGAAGTTCTTTCATACCTTATGTTCTGAGTTGTGTTTAACTCTTTTTTCACAGATGGTGTTACTTATATGACCTATCAGTTGAGAGATGGTGCTAGAGATTGATGGAGGTTGTTTGTGAGCTGTAGACCTTGTGATTCTCCTGAAATGACTTGGGATCTGTTTGGTGATGCCTTCTTAGAGTGATTTGTGTCTTTTAGTTTGAGAGATACTATGAGGGATGAGTTTTATCATTTGGAGCAGGGATCCATGATATTTATGAAGTATAAGGCACACTTTCATACCTTGTCAAGATATTCCTAGGATGATATTTTTATTGAGTCTGAGAAGGTTTGAAAGTTTTTGAATGGTCTAGAGGTTTTTACTTTAGTTGGCTACATCTTATATAGTTGTACTTGGGGCTTTTTTTCAGAGTATTGTGGATCATGCTAAGATGACAGAGGATATTCTTAGCGCATCTCAGGGAGGCACCAAAAAGGCGCGATATTTTGGTGAGTTCAGGAGTCATACCTATCGAGGTAGAGATTTTAGAGGTTCTTGTGGATGCCATGGTAGGCTAGTGCAGGTGACTTTATAGAGTTTAGGTGGAGGATCTTCTAGTTCAGCTGTTTAGGGTGGCCATTTGGAATTGTACATTCTCCTATTGAGGTTGGTCGTAGAGGTTGCTATGTGTGATGAGATTGGCTATGTGGCCAATGACTATTCTTTACATGTGTTTAGAGCTACTCCTATTTTAAGGGGTAAGGGTTCTACTAAAGGTGCGAGAGGTATATATTGTAGAGCCCGTGGCGGTGGTTATGGGGCTACTCATCCAGTTAGTAGTCGTGGACAGTGTTATGCTATGCCAGCCAGACCTAAGGTAGATGCTTTTGATATTGTGATTACAGGTATCATCCCCATTTATTTTAGACCTGCATTTGTGTTATTTGATCCCAAATCGACTTTCTCTTATGTGTCTATGTATTTTGCTTTGGGTTTTGATTCTTTTAGTGAGCCTCTTGTCATGCCTATTCGTGTATCTACCCCTGTAGGTGATTCTTTAATGGTGGATCAGGTGTGCGGATCTTGTGTTATGACTTTTGTCAGCGTGAGACTTTTGCTTGTGTTAGATATGGTTTACTTTGATATTATTTTGGGTATGAATTGGTTGGCTCCATATCATGTTGTCTTAGATTATTTTGATAAGATTGTAACCCTAGCTTCGCCGATTGTGCAAAGGATAGCTTATAAGGGTGCAGTTCATTTGGGTCTTAAGAGGATTATATCTTATGTTTAGGCTCGTAAATTAGTTGAGAGGGGATGTTTATCTTACTTGGCTCATATTCATGATACCAGTGTTGTATTGCCTCCTTCCTTAGATTATGTCCATATTGTCCGTGAGTTTATGGATGTGTTACCTACAGACTTGTCTGGTATGCCTCCAGATTGAGATAATGATTTGCTATTGATGTTTAGCCGGGCATGTAATACCCCGTACATTCTTACCTCAGCTCAACCCTTAGTAATGTTCTTAAAGCACTTAGAACCTGAAAATAAAGCTAAGAGTTAAGGGATCTAGTTATTTTGACTCCCTGTAAACTTCGAGGATTTTTAAGTTGACCTTTCGTTCTCCGAGTTGATAATTTTTGAGTTGAATTAAATTCAGGGGTGTAAGTAGTATGTCTCAAGTAAGTTTTAGATTTTTTAGAAAAGGTATGGATAGCATTTGGACTGGAAAGGCAGCAGCTCACTGCAATTAGGCCGTATCACAGTGTGTATAGCGGTAAGGAGGCCATCGCATCGCAGTGGAGGTCAAATCAGCAATTGTCAGAAACCAGTGAGCCACTGCAATTCCACTGCATGGCGTGGATTTTGCGATAAAGGGATCACCGCATCGCGGTGATGCCTAAATCAGCATTTGTTAGAAACCAGTGAGTCATCGCGATTCCACTGCGTCACGGTGGGTATCGCAATGACCCAATCACCGCATCTCGGTGAGGCCTTAAACGACACTCCAGTTCCAAACTTAAACTTCTAAAGGGCAACTTAGTCTTTTTTCAAACCCCCAAATCGTGAAAACAAAAGATTAAACCTATTCTAAGCATCTTATACCCATTATTTATCAAATTACTCTCCAAGAAAACCCTAGGCTTCAACATTCAACTTCAAGATAATCCAAGATTTCACCATTTTTTTTTCAAAGATAATCCAAAATTCAAGGTTCCCAATTTAAAAACTTCAAGAAACAATCTTTAAGAGAATTAATAGTAATTCAAAGTCAAGTTTCTTCATCTATTTCATCAATTAAGGTATGTGGGGTTATGAGCAAGGATAATTCTTTCATCCTTGCGCCCAAAATTAGTTTTGAAGTTGATTTTTATATGAATTTACATGAGATTAAAATTAGGGTTCATACCCAATATTGCTATTTGCAAGATTATGAGATTCAAATGATTTAGATGTTGAATTGCATGTTTATTTTCGTATTTTCATGTGTATGATATAAATTTTTCAGATTTAAAATTGAATTATCATTATTCTCATCATCATACATGAACTTTATGATGATTTGACAAAAATTTGATGCATGGGTTATTAATCCCTAGTTTGTATGTTGGTATTTCAAGAATGACTATGCTTTAAGCAACCCATGACTAGTTATTTTCAAATTTTAATAAAGATTTGATCTTTTGATCTTAGCTTAGACATGGAATCCATTTTACAGTCTCAGTTACAATTTTAATTAACAGATATACAGTTGGTTTTCATTTTAAACCATTATACTAGTTTTAAAGTGGATTTCCAACAGAATAAGCATACAAATTAAAGAGAGTATTATTTAGCACCGAGTTGGGTATGTTACATTTCTCAGAACTACGAGCCAATGTAGGTACAGATTATCAAATTATTCCCATTTCTATATGTGTGATAGTTATAGATGTGATCACTTGGATTAGGTTTTACTCCTAGGCAAGTGTATGACACCTCTCCCCAATGTGATGTTTTCCTATAAGGGAACTAGACGTTGGACTCTATGTTAGCTCAAATGGCTTATGTCAGTTAGAAAAACCTCCCTACAACCTACAGAAAAGAATAACAGAAAAGCTTTTACAACTAAGTGTAAAGACTCACAACTTTATTCAGATATTGCTTAATAAAAGAAGTTAGCTACAAATTTCAGTTTTCAGATATAAAAGTGAGTCCTTTCTACACTTAGACAGCCTGATTTTTAGACATAACACTAGTACAACTTTAAGAAACTAAATGCCATGACTCACTAGATTTATACAGTATGTTTTGCTACTCATTATCATGATTCTCAATTTTCAGCTATTCAAGCTTATGTAAGTTATCTGTATTTAGCATGCATTATGTTACAAATTATAATGATGTTGAGACATTATTTTACTTATGCATTCACCCCCATATACTCAGTACAATACAAAAGTAATGATCCACATATACGTCTATGTGCTATATTGTCTCATAATGTAGGTTCAGGTGCTCAGTTTTAACAACGTAAGTGATTCGAGCATCTCTATCTGCATCCCGATAGTTGGTGAGTCCTTATAGTTCGGGGACCTAGTCCTTCAGTTTTTCATCTTATCAATATAAGTGATTGAATATTTTTAGACAGTTCGAGTCAGTTGGGGGTTATCCCAGTGACTCTCTAGTTATCAGTAGTAGAGGCTTATCGGACTGCTAGATACGATTTAAATTTCTAGTATTGATTGATCAGACTCTTAAGTTTAGTATTTTCAGATATTATATTTAGATAATTCAGTTAGTTCAGACAGAATTCTGCATCTTAGATTTGATTATATATCCTTGTTTCCTCTATTTTGAGCTTTAGATTAAGTAGAAGGCAGACAGGGTTAGCTTAAGGCTACTCATAGTCTTGAGCATCGTGTGATGTCTCGAGACCCATTTTTGTGGTGTTACAGGGCACCAAGCCCATTTCTATTCCTCCTTATAGGATGGCCGCATCAGAGTTGAAGAAACTGAAGAATCAGTTGCAGGGGTTATTGGATAAGGGATTTATCCGACCTAGTTTTTCACCTTGGGGTGCGGCTATTTTGTTTGTGAAGAAAAAAAGGGTCAATGTGGATATGTATTGATTATCGACAACTGAATAAGGTGACGACTAAGAATAAGTATCCTCTTCCTCACATTGATGATTTGTTTGATCATTTTCAGAATGCTACAGTATTTTCAAAGATTAATTTGAGGTTCGATTATCTCCACTTGAGGATTAGAGCTTTGGAAATTCCAAAGATAGCTTTTTGAACTTGATATGGTCATTATGAGTGCTTGATCATGTCCTTCAGATTGACCAATGCCCCTACCATATTCATGGAGTTGATGAACCGGGTGTTTTAACCATATCTTGACTCCTTTGTTATTGTGTTTATAGATGATATCTTGGTATATTCCAAGAGTGAGGTTGAGAATGAGTAGCATTTGTGGATTGTGCTTCAAAGATTGAAGGATAAGAAGTTATATGCTAAGTTCTCTAAAGGCGAGTTTTGGTTAGAGTCTGTATCTTTTTTGGGTCATGTGGTGACTAAGGAAGGTATTATGGTTGATCCAGCCAAGGTTGCAGTGGTTTGCAATTGGGTTAGACCTACTTCGCCTACTGAGATTCATAGTTTTGTTGACTTAGCAGGCTATTATCGGTGTTTTGTCGAGGGTTTTTCATCCATTGTAGCTCCATTGAACAAGTTGACCCAGAAGAAGATTTCTTTTCAGTGGCCTAATGCTTGTGAAGTGAGCTTTCAAAATCTCAAGGATTTATTAACTTTAGCTCCTATCTTGACTTTGCCCAAGGAAGGCTTGAGTTTAACCGTTGTTTGTGATGCTTCAGGTATTGGGTTAGGTGTTGTGTTTATGCAGGAGAGTAAGGTGATTGCTTATGCGTCTTATCAGTTGAAGCCTCATGAGAGGAATTATCCTACCTATGATTTTTAGCTATGCGCAATTGTGTTTGCCTTGAAGTTGTGGAGGCACTACTTGTATGGAGTTAGTTGTGAGATGTCATGACCCGATCCTACCCCCTAGACGCGACAATGGTGATAATGACCACCAGGGCCACAAGCTAACCCATAATCTGGTACCTATTGTGAGCACTGAGTAATACTATAATGTAAAACATGAGCCGAAGATACACTATTGGGGCAATGTAAAACTGAATACTAGAATACAAAGCAAAGCATATCTAAAATATCTGATAAAATACTAAAAACCAAACTGTCTATCTAAAACAACTGTTAATACTGAAATAACTGACTGACTGTCTAATTGATTGTCTAAAAGACTCTAAATAAACCTCTAAACATCATGAGGAGTTGATGGGACAGACCCCCAACTAACTCCAACTAACTAAACATGAGAATGCACTGAATTAGTTGAAATAAACAATTCATGTCCTTGATGGATGAGGACTCACCACTACTGATGTTGTGTAACAATGAGTTGTCTAAGAGCGGTCGGGAAACTGTGCATCCGAACTTATGTTATAAGACAACTAGCGCAAAGAAAAATATGCAATTAGAACTTTGAATGTACTGGTATATGAGATGAGGACTGACTGAAATACATAAGGTGTCTAAGCATAAATACATGAACATGTAAAATATGAGAATGCAAGACCAAACATAAACATGTTTCTGAGATAATCTATAATTTGAAAGACTGAAATCTGTATAACTGAATAACTGAAAATTTGCAAGCTTTAGTCAAGAAAACCTGAGCTAAGACACACTGAATACTAATTAACTGGTATCTGTATACTGATTAACTAATAGCTGAATATTGATTATGTAATACTGAACTGCACTTAGTCAGAATAGTTGGACTAAAACTGTGTAAGGTATCATGTAACCGACATGCCCTAATCTGAGCTAATCGGGGTCTAACCTGTAACCCTAGTTGGAAGGGTGTCAGTACCATGCCACGGGTACTAACACTGGTTGTGTAGATCTACTAAACTGGTGTCACGAATGACTAAGGAGTCACCCTCTACTAACAGATTCTCTTATGAGATATGTGTCAACCCACAACTGGCAGGAAGACATCTCAAACCAATTCTGGCTATGTAGCTCTGTAACTCAGGGACTGCTACTAAATGTCACACCTACTACTGGCAGGTGATCCCCCATACCTTTCCTTTGGTGGTAAATCCTGCCCTCTACTGAATTGACACTAGCACTGGAACCGAACTAAACTCAACTGGACATTATTATATAACTAATAGTTCTCATCATGATCATAAATATTTGAGTAAATGGTAATATTCATGGTTTAACTAAAATCATTACTTGAAAGATCTGAAGTCATGTAAAATACGTATGTATCTGGTGTTCATTACCTGCCAAGACTAAATGACCATAATTTACGACAATAAGCTTTTAAAACAATAATATGGGATCATGGTTCAAAACCCAAAACATAGACATTTTATCAAACATGTGAGGATTGTAAACTTAAACATGGGAAAGTCTTAAATATGAGGAAACAATAAGATTACATGGCTAGATTCATAATTTAGGATTTGTCCTGAAATCAATTGATCATGACATGGGGATGCAAACACTCAAAACATGATATGACTTATTCCACTTTGAAAGACTCGTAAACATAACTTGTGATTGATATAACGAGAGATTCATGGATTTATTTCATCCTAACCATGTATAAACTCATAAATTAAACCAAAAAAGGTTTTTGGGCTCCATGGGTAAAAAGGATCCATGGATGAACACCCCACATACCTTAAGCTTCTTAACTTAGGAAAGAAACCCTATTCTTGATTCTTTCTTGAAGGTTCTTGAACTTGGGGAGCTTGAATTCTTGATTACTTGGGGAAAAAAGAATTAAATTTGTTCTTGGGGAAGGAAGAGAGTTTTCTTCAAGGTGATTTTGAGAATGAGGGCAAATAATGCCCTAAAAGAGGCCCTAAGTCGTGTTATGAACGATTTGGGTTGAAGGGGAAAAAACCCAATTGCCCCTTAATCATTTAAATCAAAAGCTGGAGGCAACATCCTCACCATGACGCGGTCTTATTGTAGTCGAAGGATTCCCTCACCGTGACTCGATCAGCATAAGGTCGGGAATAATGCCACAATGCAGGCTTATCGCGGCGACCCACTGGTTTCGTGATCAAAACATTCCCCAAATTTTGTCCAAAAAATTCAAAACTCCTCCGAGGCCTACTTCATACATTCCTAAATATGAATTAAGTCAAAAACCAGTTTCTAGGGGTTGGGAAGACCAAAATAAAAATCCTCAAAGTTTTGGGGTCTTGAAAATGACTAAGTCCCCAACACTTAGTGAAAATTTAAAGCCTTAAGCTCCCTATGGAATGAAACTAGGAGATGAATCGAGCTAAGAATATTATGGGGTATTACAATATTTCCCCTTGGGAATATTTGTCCTCGAATGAGGTTGGTTAGACCGAGAGTACTGTACTAAGGCATCTGAGATTAGATACTAAACATGAATAACTTGGAACATGATTACACAACTGTGACTGAAGCTTGATACATGAATTGAACTGATTTCGCGAATGCTTGTAATGACATGAAATTGGCTACATAGCTGAAATTGAGAACTGAAAAGAGTCAATCTAAGGAAGAATCATTACCTCAAGATGAATCTAAGTTTGTGGAGAAAAGATGAGGGAACTTGGTTTGGATATCTGGTTCTGCTTCCCAAGTAGCTCCCTCAACAGACTGATTCTGTCGAAGGACCTTAACCATGCGAACTTTTTATTCCTTAGCCTGCAAATTTGACAATCAAGGATCTTAAATAGGACTTCCTCGTAGAAAAGTCTATCCTTAATGTCCATATATTCTAAAGGAACAACTACAGTTGAATCACCAAAACACTTCTTTGACAAAGAAACATGGAACACTGGATGTACAAACGCCAAATCTGCAGGCAACATTAGCTTGTAAGCCACCTTCCCAAAATAGTTCAAGATTCTATAAGTCCCAACATATCAGGGATTGAGTTTCCCCTTCTGGACAAATCTCTTCACTCCTTGCATAGGCAAAATTTTCAAATAGACCAAATCACCAACCTCAAACTCAAGATCTCTTCTTCTTACATCTGCATAAGATTTCTGATAGTCGTAGGTTGTTTTCAGTCTCTCCCAAATCAACTAAACCTTCTTCATCACCTCAAACACTGAATCTAGGTCTATAAATATAGCCTCACCTACTTCAAACCAACCAATAGGAGATCTACATATCCTTCCATAGAGAGCCTCAAACGGAGCCATCTGAATACTGCAGTGATAACTGTTTTTGTAAGCAAACTCAATCAAAGGTAAGTGTCCATCCCAACTAAGTTTAAAGTCAATAAAAAAGGTCCTCAACATGTCTTCTAAGGTATGAATAGTCCTCTCTGCTTGATCATCTGTCTGAGGATAAAAAATTGTACTGAGACGAACTTGGATACCAAGCCTCTTCTGAAAGGCCTTCCAAAAGTAAGAGGTAAAATGATTACCTCTATATGAAATGATAGACAACAAAATCCTGTGAAAATTAACCAACTCCCTAATGTAAAGCAAGGCATAATCCTCAGCTGAGTACGAAGTACAAACTGGCAAGAAATGAGCTGACTTGGTCATTCTATCCACAATGACCCATATCAAATCATGCTGACAACGCATACGAGGCAACACCATCACAAAATATATGTTCACAACTTCCCTCTTCCAAGTAGGGATGCTGAACTCCTGAAGTGAACCACTAGGCCTTTAATGCTCAACCTTAACCTGCTAATAATTTGGTCGCTTAGCCATAAACTCTGTAATATCCTTCTTCATACCACTCCACTAATAGATTTTCTGCAAATCACAGTGCATCTTAGTGGCTCCTAGATGAATAGAATATCGCACACTATGCGCTTTGCAAGTATGCGCTGTCTCAAACCATCAACATATGAAACACATAACCTACCCTACCAATGAAGCACATAATATCCCACTTCGGAGAAAACCTCTAATTTCTAATCTCTAATTACCTCCTTCAACTTAACCAAACCAGGATCCCTATCTTTATTTTCTTTCATTTTGGCAGCCAAAGAAGATTTCGAACCATTTTGAACCCATATACTACCTATAGCTGAATCAACCAACCAAACACCTAATCTAGTAAGCTAATGAACCTCCTTACCAAAATTCTTCTTATACTCCTCAAAATGAGCAACACTACCCATAGACAACCTACTAAGGAAATCTGCCACTATATTGGCCTTGCCAGGATAATACAACACACGCATATCATAATCTTTTAACAACTAAAGCCATTTTCTCTAATGAAGATTCAAATCTTTTTGCGTGAACACATATTGTAAACTCTTATGGGCAGTGAAAACATCAACATGAACCCCATAAAGATAGTGCCACCAAAATTTTAAGAAGAAAATAGCTGTCGCCAACTCAATATCATGGGTAGGATAATTCTTTTCATGAGGTTTAAGCTGTCTAGAGACGTAGTCTATGGCCTTGCCTCTCTGCATCAAAAAACAACCAAGACCATTTATGGAAGCATTACAGTAAACTATAAATCCATTGAAATCATCTGGCAAAGTCAAGACTGGGCCAAAAGTGAGCCGAGTCTTCAACTCCTAAAAACTCTTCTCACAAGAATCTGACCACTGAAATTTGACTTTCGTCTAAGTCAATCGAGACATGAGGGATAAAATAGAATACAATCCTTCAACAAATAGTATGTAATAGCCATCCAAACCCAAGAAACTCTGAATATCTGATAGGGAGATGGGTCTAGGCTAGTTTCTCACTTCTTTATTTTTTTAGGGTCAAGTTTAATGCCATCACTAGAAAAAATATGGCAAAGAAAAGCTACTGATCTTAGCCAAAATTCACACTTACTGAACTTGGCAAATAACTGATGATCTTTAAGGGTCTGCAACATAATTCTCAAATGGTCTGTATGATCATTCTCACTATGAGAATAGACAAGGATATCATCAATGAGACTATGATGAACACGTCCAAGTACTATTTGAACACCCTATTCATCAAGTCCATGAAAGTTGAAGGGGCATTCATTAGTCCAAAAGACGTAACTCAAAATTTAAAATGACCATATCGAGTCTTAAAAGCTATCTTTGGAATCTCACATTTTCTGACTCTAAACTGATGATAGTTGGATCTGAGGTCTATCATAGAGAAATAATTGGGACCCTGAAGTAGGTCAAAAAAGTCATCAATTTTGAGAAGTGGATACTTATTCTTGATTGTGACTTTGTTCAACTGAGAGTAGTCAATGCACATTCTGGGAGAAAAGTCTTCCTTATGCACGAATTAGACTGGAGCGCCCCCATAAAGAAATATTGAGCCTAATAAAACCCTTATCTAAGAGATCTTTTAACTATTCTTTCAACTCCTTAAGCTCAGTTAGAGCCATTCTATAAGATAAAATAGAGATAGGCTGGTTATATGGATGGAGATCTATTTCGAAGTCAATTCCCCTCTCAGGAGAAACTCCGAGAAGATATTTAGAGAACACATCTGGAAATTTCCTTAATACTAGAACTAACTCAAAACTTAGATTCGCAAAACTAGAGTCTTTGACTCGAACAAGATGGTAAACGCACCCTTTAGATATCATCTTTCTTGATTTAAGATATAAAATAATTTGACCCCTAAGGAGTGAGGTACTACCCCTATATTTAATGACTGGCTCATTGGAAAACTAAAACTAAATGACTCTATTTCTGCAATCAATTGAGCCATAACATGAGTGGAGTAATCCATGTCGAGAATGACATTAAAATTAGTCATTTCTATCTCCACAAGATCAACTGAGGTGATTTTCTAAGATACTATGACTGGGTAATTTTTGTATACCTGTCTGACTATAATAAATATACCCACTAGGGTAGACACTAATAAAGGCTCTGCTAACATTTCAAGATTGACACCAAAGTTGACGCTATATAAGGAGTTTAAAAAAAAGTAAAGCTCTGGGATCTAAAAATGCATAAACAAGAAGATGGAAAAACTGTAATTTACTTGTAACCGCATTAGGAGAACTTTCCTGATTATGCCGAGTCTAGAGTAAATACTACCTATTATGGCACTACCCACTGGTGGTACTAGAATAACACCCTGTTGAGTCGGACGACCGGCTGGAGCTGAAGAACCATTGGACTAATCCTGCTAACCAGCCCTTGGTCAATCCCTGACCCTGTGGCCTACATTTCCACAGCCAAAATACAAATCACTACCAGCCTTACTTTTACTCGGATGATTCCTACCATATTTCCAACAAAGTGGATTAATACGACCACTATTCACACTGCCTTGGGACTTAGATCCTAGCCCTGTCCTGACTGTCTTGACTAAACTTATGCACTAGTGCACTAGCTGAAGATGGAGATGGGGCAAAAAATTACTGATGGAACTGAGAATAGTTACAACCTTCTGATCTTGGCTGAGAAAAGTTAAAACTACCTGTTCTGGCCCTCTCTCTCTCTTTCTCCTTATGTTTTTCCTCCTCAATCTACTGAGCATAAATTATAAACCTAGATAGGTCTACCTCCTTAACTAACATGCCAGTCATATACTTCTTAACCACACTATCAGATACACCAGACAAAAATTTATTCATTCTAGACTTATTATCCACCACCATAGAAGGAGCATACCTCTCCAACTAAGTGAACTTAAGCGAGTACTCCTTTACGCTCATATTACCCTACTTCAAATTGATAAACTCCTAAACCTTAGCTTTCCTCAACTCTAAGGAAAGGATCCTGTCTAAGAAAGTTATGGCAAACTCTTTCTACTCTATCGGCCCTGCATCAAAACCATAGTTTTTCTTCCACTGCTTAAACCAGGGGTGAGCTACATCCTATAACTGATATGTAGCCAACTCTAAACTCTCACTCGAAGTGACGCCTATGATATCTATCAGCTTCTGCACCATATTCAGAAACTCATACGGATCCTCTTCTGACTTGGATCTCAAAAATAAAGAGGGATTCATCTGAGTGAAATCCCAAATCCTAACTATAGTTGTATTTTCCACTGGATTGGCTGGAGCAGTAACCTTCTGGTTATTCTAGGCAGCTATAGAGTGGGCTAAGGTTGTGAAAGCATCCCTGAATTTGGTGTGAAAGACATATTCATTCAGGGGATCTTCCTAAATAGGTGGGGGTGCAGGCTGATCCCCGTTCCTTCTTCTATTTTTTTTTTAGAAGCATTGTCTATAAATGGAATGAAAGATTAGTTAGAAAGAGAGCTTAAATAGAGCTCCTGCTCTTTTGCACGACATGAACACTGAAAAAAGGAAACTTTCCTAAAATTGTCTCATAGCCACTTGTCCATAAGAGGCATGCTTCACACCCATGCACAAGACTCTACTCAATGTGGCTTTCAGACTCCCTAAGACATTTTTAAACCTTAGGCTCTGATACCAAATTTTGTCATAGCCCGAGGCTACCTCTAGTCACTCCAATGATGCTTACGACCACCAAGGCCACAAGCTAATCCATGAGCTAGTACCTGTTATGAGCACTGAGTAATACTGTAATGTAAAACACGAGCGAAAGGTAAACTGATAAAGCACTGTAAAATTGAATAATAGAATACAAAGCAAAGCATATATGATAAAAATACTTAAAACCAAACTATCTATCTAAAACAACTGTTAATTTTGAAATAACTGACTAACCGTCCAACTGATTATCAGAAAGACTCTAAACATCATAAGAAGTTGATGAGATAGACCCCCAACTAACTCCAACTGACTAAAAATAAGAAAGCACTAAATTAGTTGAAATAAACAATTCATGTCCTTAATGGATGAGGACTCACCACTACTACTATTGAGTAACACTAAGCTGTCAAAGAGCGGTTGGGAAACTATGCGTTCGAACCTATGTTATAAGACAACATAGCGTAAATAAAAATATACAGTCAGTACTTTAAATGTACTGGTATATGAGATAAGGATTGGAAGAAATACACGTGGTGTCTGAGCATAAATGCATGAACATGTAAAATCTAAGAATGCAAAACCAAGAATAAAAATATTTCTAAGATAATTTGTAATCTGAAAGACTAAAATTTATATAACCGAATAACTCAAAATATGTATGCTTTGGTCAAGCAAACCTGAGCTGAGACATACTGAATACTGATTAACTAATATCTAAATACTGATAAATAATAATGAACTGTACTTAGTCTGAATAACTGGACTAAAACTGTGGGAGGTATCATGTAACCTACATGCCTTAATCTGAGCTAATCAGGGTCCAATATGTAATTCTAGTTGAAAGGATGTCAGTACTATACCACGGGTACTAACACTGGCTATGCGGATCCACTAAACTGGTGTCTCAAAGGACAAAAGAGTCACCCTCTACTGACAAGGACTCTCATGAGATATGCGTTAACCCTTAACTGGAAGGAGGGCATCTCTAACCTATGCTTGCTACATAGTTATGGAACTGAGGGACTGCTACTAAAGGTCACACCCTCTACTGGCAGGTGAGCCCCTATCCCCAGGTTTGTTCAGTGCTAAATCTTACTCCCAACTAACTGACACTGGCGCTGGACTAGACTAAACTCAATCGAACATCATTACATAACTGATAGTGCTCATCATAATCATAAATATCTAAGTAAATGATAAAATTTATGGTTTAACTGAAATCATTACTTGAAAGATCTAAAGTCATGTAACACACATAGGTATCGAGTGTTCATAATCCACCAGCATTGAATGACCATAATTTACGACAATAACATTTTAAAACAATAATATGGGATCATGGTTTAAAACCTGAAACATAGAAATTTAATCAAATATGTGAGGATCATAAACTTAAACATGGGAAAGTATTAAACATGAGAAAACACTATGATTACATTATGAAATTCATAATTTAGGGATTTGTCCTGAAATCAATTGATCATGACATTGGGATTGCAACGCTCAAAAAATGATAAGGCTTATTCCACTTGAAAATACTTGTAAACATAACTTGTAATTGAATTAACAAGAGATTCATAGATTTATTTCATCTTAAATATGTATAAACTTATAAATTGAACCAAAAGAGGGTTTTTGGGCTCCATGGATAAATGGGACCCATGGATGAATGCCCCACATACCTTAAGCTTCTTAACTTGGGAAAGAAACCCTATTCTTGATGCTTTCTTAAAGGTTCATGAACTTGGGGAGCTTGAATTCTTGATTACTTGGGGAAAAAAAGTTGAATTTGTTATTGGGGAAGGAAGAGGGTTTTTTTGAGAGTGATTTTGAGAAGAAGGGCAAATAATGCCCTAAAAATGCCCCAAGTCGTGTTATGTACGATTTGGGTTGAGAGGAAAAAGACCCAATTACCCCTCAATCATTTAAATCAAGAACTGGAAGCAACATCCTCATCGTGATGCGGTCTTATCATAGTTAAAGAATTCCCTCACTATGATGCGGTCAATATGAGGTTGGGAATAATGCTACGATGCGAGCTTATCATGGTGACCCACTACTTTCGTGATCTAAACATGCCTCAAACCTTGTACAAAAAATTTGAAACTCCTTTGATACATACTTCATACATCCCTAGACACGAATTAACTTAAAAACCAACATCTCGGGGATGGGAAGACCAAAATAAAAATCCTCAAAGTTTAGGGGTCTTGAAAATGACTAAGTCCCCAATATTTAGTGAACTTATGCATATAACTAGGAGCTGATTCAATCTAAGAATATAACAGGGTATTACATGAGATCTTCTCAAATCATCATAACCTTCAATACTTATTTACCCAGTGATATCTTAATATGAGGAAGCGCCGTTGACTTGAGTTGATTAAGAATTATGACTTGACTATTCTCTACCATCCGGGTAAAGCTAATATGGTTGTGGATGCCTTGAGTCGAAAGTCAACTAGCATGGGTAGCTTGGCATATCTTTTGACCCAAGAGAGGCCTTTAGCCTTAGAGGTTCAGTCTTTAGCTAACTAGATAGTTAGGCTTGACATTTTAACACCCGAGCGTGTTTTGGCATTTATAGAGCTAGATCTTCTTTGATAGAGTAGATTTGAGCTCATCGATTTGATGATATTGGATTAAGGTTAATTTGAGATAAGCTGTTGAATGGGGAGGATAAGGAAGCCTCACTTGATTTAGATGTAGTTTTAAGGATCGGGGGTAGAGTTTGTGTGCCGACGGTGATTGATTGGATTAGGTTGATCTTCGAGGAGGACCATTGTTCCAGATATTCTATCCATCCAGGTGTGATTAATATGTATCATAATTTGAGGTAGCACTACTAGTAGGTCGTATGAGGAAAGATATAGCAGATTTTGTGGCTCGTTGCCTATGTTTCCAATGGGTGAAGGCCAAGCATATGAGACCTCGTGGTTTGCTTCAAAGGTTACCCATTCTCGAGTATAAGTGGGAATTTATCGCCATAGACTTTGTGACTGGTTTTCCTCATACATCTCATGGTTATGATTGTGTTTGGGTCATTATGGATCAATTGACTAAGTCAGCTTATTTTATTCTGGTCCAGGTCTCATTCAGTGCTGAGAGGTTGGTCCATACCAACATTCATAAAGTTGTGCATTTCCATGGTGTGTTGGTGTCTAGTATTTCAGATCAAGGTCTTGTGTTTATGATATTGGGTGTATTTATGCATTCTAGTGTTACTATTCTAGCTTATTTAGCCTTGTTTTGAGGATAATTCATGTGATATATGTGTTAAATAATCATCTAAGTATCCAAGTATGTGTTTAAAATGTTTAAAGGTGTTTTCAAACAATTTTGGGTTTAAATGAATCATTTAGAGTTCATTCGAGGAAACGAGTGTAACTAGCTGGAGCTAGGTGCTTTTCTAGTCTATCTCGATGGATTCTAATGAGTTAAATGAGTTCCAATTTGTTTAATAGTGTATTTATATGTGTAACCACTTGTTTATAATGTGCAAGGTTCAATCTTATCAAGGCAAGAGTTAAAACAATAAGTTAGATCAAAGCGAATGAAACCTAAGCTTAGCTCGTGTTTCTAGTTCTCCGTCTTGGATGTTGTGCTATTTTGAGTTCTAAATTATTGTGTTTTATGATATAGGATGATTTTTTGAAGGATTATTATGATATATGAAGGATATACAAGCTTCAAATCAAGTGGAAACAACTCAAAAGGTTTGGAACGGCTCAATAGAAGCACAATACACAACTTGAACTCAATTTGGACACCTGGAATGTACAGGTGAGTGAGAGCACGTGAATAGGCCTCTTAGATCATGATACACACCAAAATACTCAGAAGGCACCTAAAATAATGTGTCCTCAAGATTTGACCGTGACGCAGGCTCTATTCCAGTGTAATAAAGCCTATGGCACGCCCTCTATTTCAGTGCTCCCGTGCCTTAGAAAATATTTTGATAACAACTTCTAGTGGGAGCCTGCAATTATCTCACGATGCGGGCTCTATTCCAGGCCTTAAATGCACGCTGAATCCTTTTCCAACAAGTCTTTGGCTTATCCTTTTGTTAGAAATACATCCTTAGACATGCTTTTAATCATTCTTGGACGTCTTGGAGCATTGAGGGGTTGCTTTAACTTCATCTATTAGGTTTTACATTATTTTTTTATTTTTATTTTAGATTATATCATGAATTCAACTTTTTGTATCATGATTATGGCTATGAGTGGCTAAGAACTCCCTTTCCGGGATTAAAACCAAGAGCATGAGTACTATTGTTTTGGATTAAATTCGTTTGATTTGCTTATCATTGTTGGTTGTTTGTTTATTCTTGTATTAACTATTTAAGCATTATTTACTCTTAGTATATATCAATTGGCAACCTAATGATCTCGGGAGAGTGAATAGGGAGATAAAACATGGGAATAAACAACGTATAGTTCTTGTTTCTTTATAAAATAAGGAATTTGGATTAGTATCTAGGACAGGAATGTAATTAGATGCCTTACTTAATTCAAATTAGGTAAAATACTAGAGGTTGGGAGACCATAATCATGAAATTAACCCTACAAATCAACAACCAAGATAAGCAAGTTAACGAATGAAATTCAATAACATAGTGTGATTGTTCAAGTGCTTTAACCCTGGGTTTTCTCCTATTAATTGTTCCAAGACTTTTATTTACGCATTGTTTACTTTTCTTTATATCTAATAGTCAAAACTCTTGTTGGTTACCTTTACATTAATTAAATCTAAATTGTGAACTAGAATAGAACCGTTCTTAGATCAAGTCTCTGTGGGAATGATACTTGGCTTCTTGAAGTCCACTTTACTACTTGATAAACCACGTACACTTGCGTGTGCACCTGGACGCTGCCAAGTTTTTGGTGCTATTGTTGAGGACTTGCAATAGTCAACTATTTTATTTTAGTTTCACTATTAGATTTCTTTGGTGTTTTCACGCTTGGTCTTGGTTTTGTGATTGCAGAAAATAAGTTTTAAGGTTAGGAAGCTGGCAAGGGATAGGGATTTGCTTGAACAAAGCCCTGAACCCGGACAACACTTCCATCAGTAAAGGACAGATGCAATCTATCTCCCTCAATTTACGCAAATAGAAGAAGACCAAGTAGTTTCTGCTCTAACGGCTGAAGAACAAGTAACCCGCAGGACAATCAGGGAAGTGGCAGTCCCACTTCCGATGAACTTGACTTCCCCAATTCAAAGACCAGCTGCTGGGGGAAATTTCGAGTTAAAGTACAGCATGGTGCAGCTTCTAATCAGTAGCAGATAGTTTATAGGGATTTCACATGAGGATCCACAAGTCCACTTGCAGAATTTCATCGAGCTTACTGATACATTCATTCCAACTGGGGTGAATACAGATTATGTGAGGCTAGCATTGTTTCCCCATTCACTATTGGGGGAAGATAAAAGGTGGTTGAATGTGGAGCTGACCAATTCAATCACGCACCTCATCAGATTTTTTCCATCTGGCAAGACTGCTTGCATTATGATAGTGAGTTTTAATCAAAAGCCAAAAAAAACCTTTATAATACTTGAGAACGTTTTAAGGCTCTTATTTGGGACTGTACACATCACCAACAATCTAATACTTTTGTAGAACCTCTTGATTATAATACGATGATTTTTCTAGATTTAGCCACAGGTGGTCAAGCACTGGAGTTTAACTTATGATGAGCTGTACACATTATTGAACCGCATAGCACACAGAAATCTCGAGTGACATTTAGATTCTAGGAGTACCACGAAAAGAATTGTAGAGGTATTAGAGGTGGACCAGTTCACTGCCTTATTAGCTCAGGTTGTTGCATTACAAATCATAATTAACACTCAATTTAGCAGCTTGAAATTGAGAGTTCCACAACTTACAGCAGCTGTACATGCAGTTCAGCAAATTAGTGGTTGGTGTGAGATCTGTGAAAATAGTGGCCATTCTGCAGCTATGTGTGCTTCAAATCCGGAATCAATCTTGTATGTAGAAAATGCTCAAAGGCCAAATTATGGTAAGGCGTACAACATGAAGTGGTAGACACAGTCGCGGGACACGCAACAACAATAAATTCAACAACCATAGGCACAAGGGAATCAGTCAACTAGCAACTTCAATGAGATGTTGAAACAGGTTTTAGCTAATCAAGCACACTTGACTGCGGACAAAAAAAATTTGCAAATATCTCATAGGAGCTTAGAGTTGCAGATGGGGTAGTTACAACAAGCATTAAATACTAGGACACAAGGTGGTTTGCCAACAGATACAGAAAATCCAAAGTAGGTTATGGCAATCACCTTGAGAAGTGATAAAAAGCTTCAATGAGAACTTCCAAATGTAACTAAAGAGGTTGATGCAGACTTAACTCCCTCACAGTTTTTTGAAAAAGTTGCTAAAAAATCAAGGAAGTCTAAGTACTTGAAAGAAAAAATTGCTGAAGAAGATTCCTCCACTACCCTTCCCACAGAGGCAAATAAAAGTAAAGGAGGATGGCATATTCAAAAAGTTCTTTGATACATTTAGAGAACTTTATATTAAACCTTTCTTAGATGTTTTGTAGGGTATGCCTAAGTATACAAAGTACTTGAGGGATGTGGTTGCTAATAAGCTGAAATTGCAGGATGTGGGGGTCGATAACACTCACTAAAGAGTGTAGCGTTGTAATGACAAATAAAATCCCTAAGAAATTGAGAGATCCGGTAAAGTTTACTCTACCTATCCAAATTAATAGTAAAGTAGTCTATGCACTGAGTGACTTAGGGGAGAGTACAAATTTGATGCCCCTATCCTTGTTTGAAACGCTGGACTTGGGAAAGCCTAGACCAACCACGGTGGTTTTGCAGCTAGCAGACGGGTCCATGGAATATCCGGAAGGAATAATAAAGAATGTCCTCATAAAGGTTGATAAATTTATTATTCCTGCGAACTTTATTGTTTTCGATTTTGAGGCAGGCGAACAGGTACCAATCATCTTGGGGTGTCCATTTTTAGCAACTGAAGGAGCGTTGATTGATGTTAGAGAAAGCATGCTCAAAATGAGTATGGAAGATGAAGAGGCGGTATTTAATGTTTACAAAGCACCCAATATAACGTCTCACTATAAATATTTTTGTATGATCAATGTTATGGAAGGGGAAAAATGTGGGGTGGTTAATCCACCAAAAACCTCTTTAGACTACCTGATTGAGCAACCTAAGATTCTACCGCCTAAGCCTGAGATAATGAATGTTGATGAGCCTAAAAATGCTAAAGTTGAAAAATATTTTGCTCTTGAAAATTCATATCCTAGAGGGGCAAAAAGAATAAAAAGATGGAGACCAAGTGTGAGAAAGAGAAGAAAATAATGTGGTTAAGCCGTAGTTGGGTCATGCCGCAATACTAAATCAGGCGCTTCTTGGGAGGCAACCTAAGTTAAGTAGGTATGTTTTCTTTTCAGTTCTTAGTTTTTTTTAATTCATGTAGTTTTTTATTTTTGGTTGAGTCACAGGTTGATGGGAAGTATGAGTACCGAAAACCTGAGCTAAGGAGCATAGCAAAGACTGAGTCCTCCTTTTGTGTGTAAAGATGCTACTAGCTAGGACTAGAGGCCTCAGGGAGTATTTCTATCTCTTACCTTTAAAAGTTCACTTTGGGAACAAAGTAAATTTTTAAGTGTGGGGTGGGGAAATTCCCAAATTTTGGCTCAATTTAAAAAATTTTGTGTAAGATATTCGTGTTGGAGCTATTTTTGATTACATGATGCAAGTGTTTTGTTTGGTAAAAGCATATTGAATGGGTGAATTGCTATTTTTTAAACTCTTAGGCTTATATTTGTGACTCTTGTACTTGTCGCCTTAAATTTAAATTTGGGTTATTAGTTGGTTAAGAGTCTATGATGATCCTATTGAGTTGAGTATATGCCATGTGTGTGTGAGATTTTTGTATATTACTTGTTGCATGTGATGTGTATAACTTGTCCAATGTGTGTGTGAAGCAAAATAAATAATATGGGTTTAGGAGATGATATAGGCATTCCCTTGATAGTCTTGTTTTTGTACCTTCTTTTTGTCCTACCCCTTGTGCATTATTGTAATGACCCTTCAGGTCATTTTCCATATTTACGCTTATTTCCGCCATTTAAGCCCCTCCATAGCTTCCCCAAGTCATTTATGACTTGCTGATACTGACGGTTCGGTTACCGGATAGTTCATTTGACTTTTAGAGCCAATTCTCTATTTTGAAGTCTTTGCTGGTTTTAAATGGCCACCGGGCAAAAACTTTAGTGAAACAATCTCGAATGCAAATTCCAACTACACCAGAAGATCCAAATTATTAATTTTAAGGTAAGTTAGACCTTTGGTTCGGGTCCCAATGCACCCGAGCTCATTTCGATCTATTGGTCAAAAAGTTGGAAAATCAAAAATATGGGTGTGTGACCCTTATTTGGCCGAAACGACCTCAAATACAAAATCTGACTTCGCCAGAAGATTTGAAATATCAATTTTAGGATGACAACATATTTGGTGTGATTTTATGGCTTTTAAATCTCATTTCGATCCTCGATTTGGAAAATTGTGATTTTGGATTTTGGGGGTCAACTTTGTGAAAATGATGTTTTTCAAAAAATTTAATATCAACATTGATCCTAGAGTGTCGAATTTAGTGTGGTTACATAGTTTGTTTGCGTATATCGGACTCCGAACAAATTTCAAACAGCTCGTCGAAGTTCGTCCGGAAGGGGGGAAAAGTTGTGTAATTTTTCTGTCTTCAAATCAGTTTTGAGCTCATTTTGGTCATTTTTCATCTTTTCTCTTGAGAGTTAACCCCTAAAATAGTGTGGGAGATTAAAAGTGAAACTAGTGGAAGCTCGAAAAACTAGATTAACATCTATTTCTTAATTCTATTACGAATTTAAGGTAAGAATTTACCCTTTTCTTAATAATTTCTTAATTAATTTCCCAAAAGCCCAAAAAACTTAGGGCTTGATTTTAAACCTCAATTTCACTCATTTTCACTTGAATAATGTTTTTATCTTAGAATTACTAGTTTTTCATTAATTTAACCTTCAAAATAACTTCGATTCTTGATTTTAATTCGGATTTCAAAAATTTTATCCGATAAAGCTCAAAAATAATTTTTCTTTGATTTGAACCTTGTTGTTTACTCGATTTGACTTGGGTTTTCAACTGTAGTTTTCTAAAAATATAAAAAACATGTTTTTAAAGTAAATTTCTCATTTTGCCCTTCTTTTTTGGGAACCCATTCTAAGGGTTCATTTTGACCCCAAACCAAAAGTAGTCAATATGGATAGTGGTAGACTCGTATTGATTAGTAGATTTCTATTTTGATAGTGTGATGGAATTTTGGGATTGTGAAGTGAAGATGTACACTTGGAGAATGATTTGAGGTTTTGCGGTTCGGCCTTGAAGTAAGCTTTTGTCTACTCTTCTCCATAGATGATGTGAGATATATATTGAGTGTGAATGTGAATGTTAGGTTTGATTATGAAACAAATGACTTGGTATTGAATATTGAAGTTTGGGAATTAGATGGGAGTTTCAGACCCGTAAGGTGGAATGCTTATGATCTTTTAGAATCTTATTGCCTTCTTCCAAGAGTGGACTAATTTGTAGAATGAATATGATATGATGCTAGGTTTGGGATGTGGTTAAAGTCTTGAAATCATTGTTAGTATGATTAACCTTAGTTGGGCTAGTCTAGTGGTCTTGAAATCGTAATTTAGGTAGATTTGACTCAAATGCTCATGTTTTTAGACGAAGTTCCTATCTTAGGATTGGTTATGGCTTACTTGACATCTAAAAGTGAACTAGATACCTTAGACTAGTTTGGGGGCATAGATTGCCTAACTATGGAAATTAAGGATTAGAAGCGAGTTCGTCTGGCCCACTTAGGCCAAGACTTGTATAAGCCCTTGAGGACTTGGTTGCGGATGTTAGGCCTAGTTGAGACTAATGAACCTTATTTATGAGATTTTCTTGGTGAATTAATAAATTGTGATAACTTTTCTTAAATTATTTTTAATAGCCTATAGATATGTTAGTTCTTCTTAGATGCGGTATTGGGCCTTTAGAGACTCTATTTCCTCTTATATACGATATATAACCCTTAGAGATGATACTACTCTTAAATGATGATTGGCCTAGAGAGGTGATATTTCTTATAGTCATGATATGTGACCTATTGATATGAGATATCCTATGTGAGATATGATTATATGCTTATTGAAATCATACCTCCTTTATGCGAGATGCCTCCTATATGAGAGATGATTAGAGATATGTTATGGCTTATAAATATGATTATAGATATGAGTTTCGGATATGCATATGGGTCGAAGGGTGTGATTATGTTATTATGATTATTTCTAATGTATTATTGGGCCGAAGACCATGTTAAGATATTTGTTGGATATTTGGGAAGTTCTTATCCTTGTAAATGATGTAGTTATAGTTTTTGAATTTATATGTATGTGCGTATACACATCTCTCCGGTATAGGACAGAGGAAGATACGGCACGATGCTTATTATTCCAATGATTGAATACTGGTGATGGCATGCATAGATTTGGTACATTCATGATTATTATATCAATAATTGATGTGATTCTTTATATGATACAATGTTATGACTGTTCTTCCTAATTAAGGGTTAAGCTATGTGGTAATTAGTTACCTATTAGATGACTAAAACACTTGATGACTAGGAGTCTAATGAACTAGTTAATGAACCTTGCTTAGTTAAATTATGGTACCTAGCGATAGTTGATGCATGGTTAATGGTGATAGAGAGTTTAGCGTAGGTGAAGATTAGTTGTTACTAATGACTAAGTTTATGATGTCATTTAGTTATTAAACGAGGATTTGTCTATTAATAAGGTTAGATAATAAAAGAGGTTAGTGATAAGAGATCACTAGTTAATAATGATTAATGGATATAGGTTGATAAGTGTTTGAATGATGACAGTGGTCTTTTGCTAGATGATGACTATTGAATTAGTGATGCAATAATGAGTACTAGTTAGCTAACAATGGGTAGATAGAATATATTGATAAGATAGTATACTTATGGTGCTAAATTTATAGTTATGAGTACTTGATTTATGTTATTCTTTTACGTTAATTGATGATGATATATTGATACACAGCAAGGCCGGAGGATACTACGATGATATATTGATAACCGGCAAGGTTGAAGGATACTATAATGATATATTGATACCCGGTAAGGCCGAATGATACTATGATGATATATTGATACTCGGAAAGGACAGAGGATACTTTTGTGATAAATTGATATGCGGAAAAATTGGAAAATACTATGATGATATATTGATACTCGGAAAGGCCGAAGGATACCGTTGTGATACATTAATACTCTCCAAGGCTGGAGAATACTATGATGAGATATTGATATCCGGCAAGGCTGGAGGTTGATTATGATGATGATGGTAATGCCGATGACAACTATGATGAGTTGTGATATTGATTATGTATCTTGTATTCATTCCTGTATGCGCATCACCTATCAGCAGTATGCGCCGATGTCTATCAACTGGTATGGGACAGTTGCATAGATATGGGTGTAGAATCTGCCTTGTGTTATTGTGTGTTGATTGAACCTTCCAAGTTTGGGGCGGTGGAGGTAAGCTTATGCTCGGCTAGGTATTTGGTTGTCTAGAGTATCCAGTTATTAACACTGATAGTAATATTGTTATTATTATTATTACTATTATTACTATGTCTAACTTATGACAGATTGGTCATTGATCTAGTATTGGGATTTGAGGTATGTACTTGGCCTCTTCTATTTTATGATTGCATTATTATGTATGATTATATCATGTCCAGCCATGTGGATTAGAAACCATGAGTATGATGGTATAAAATCCTGATAGTATTCTAATGAGGTCTTAATATGAGAACATGATGATCTAGGTTATGATTTGAGATGGCCTCATGTCTATATGTATATATATATATATATATATATATATATATTTAGCTATATGAAGCTAAGCTATTATTGTATATCCGTTCCTTTGTTTGTTCTTATTGTATATTCATTTCTTTACCTTGTATATTGCTATATATCTTTGATTCGACCTTTATTTACATATTGGCTTGGGATATACTATATAACATTGACATCTATTAAATGCAGCTGGAATAGAATAGTTCACCCTTGATGTTTCCTTAGTCTTATTATGTTAGTCTCTTGAACCTAAATAAAATAGTTGTTCATTATTATCTCAATGACTTGTGATATGATTTCTGGACTCTTGGGTATGTTTTCATTCTGTTTATATGTTGTATATATCTACTTTATCTTTGGAGCTTAGTTTGGTACTCATACTATACTTCTGCAACTTGCAGATCATTGTACGAGCTATCGCCATTGACGTGTATCTCGTGTGGAGCAACCATGGGTTAGATACTTAGAGTGATCTCCTGACATTTGGAGTATTACTTATCTCTCTCTCTTATGTATTAGACTAATCTCTATGTTGCATGTAGAGGTAAGTTGTATTAGGGTAATTCTCTCGATAGTTCACTTTTGTACTCTTATTGTATCAAGAAGCTCTTATACTGATACCACCAATTTTTGGGATCCTATTATGTATTGATCTTTATGTCATTTATTCTGCATTTTTCCTTATATTATTGAGTAGTAAGTTACTAGCCGTTCTGATCTACGGGTTGGCTTGCCTACTGGTAGGTTATGGTAGGCGCCATCATGACCTGAGAAATTAGGTCGTGACAATTATCCTAGTTAACCCTCATTGAGCCTTTAGATTTTTCTTTGATAGCCTCATGAGTATCCTAATCCCCTCTTTGATAGACTATAATTTGATCCAAAAAGCTCCTAAGCGCTTTCATGAAAAATTAATTGAGAAAGAAGTTTAAGAAATAAGAAGAAAAAAGTGAATTCGATGCCCTAAGGTAATAGTTATTGATATTGATAATTTATGTAAGGTGGATGGGTGTGCTATAATTTATGCTAGAAATATTGCCATAGTTATGAAAAAGAGAAAAATTGATTCATGTGGTAATAAACTATGTCTCCACCAAGTGTTTGTGGAAATGCTTAAAAGAGAAGGGGCAAAAACAAAAGATATGGGCGGATGAAAAAGTATAATTTTGTTGTTGGAGATTGATTTTAAATATATAATGTAGTGTATTAAAGCGTTTAGAGAGGTTAGTCAGTATTCCTAAATAGTTCCTAACCGTCCCTTAGCCTACATTACAATTTGGAAAAGTCCTAATTGATCCTAAACTTTACATTCTAATATTAGTGGAGCACTACACTGAGGGAAAACTTATGGTTCATTGTGTGTAACTTGTGAATTCTTTGTGAGAGTGAGCGTAATTTGATTCTTGAACCCATTGTGTTATAAAATGCTTTTATGTGAGTGATTATGGATAACTCTCTTGTTCTGAGAGGCACTTGTTTGATGAATATGGGTGATTTGTAAGATGTCTTTGATTGAATGATAAGCATGAGTTTTCCAACTGGGTGAGTCAATTCTTGAGGCTATAATGTTTTGGAGTAGTGTTCATGAGCTTTCAATTGTGTAAATAACATGCTTAGTGTAGTAACTTGCATTTTGTGTAATCATTATAGTACTAGCTTGAGTGTCTTACATGTAGTAGAAGTGTGGAGTTTCCTCAGCTTATGATGCTTAGAGTTAAGAGCTGTTTGAGGATGAACAAGGCTTTAAGTATGGGGAGGTGATGTTGGGTGTATTTATGCGTTCTATGTTACTATTCTAGCTTATTTAGCCTTATTTTGAGGATGATTCATGTGATATATGTGTTTATAATTATATAAATAAGCATCTAAGTATCCAAGTATGTGTTTAAAACGGTTTAAAGGTGTTTTCAAACAAGTTTGGGTTTGAATGAATCATTTAGAGTTCAATCGAGAAAACTAGTGTTACTAGCTTGAGTTAGGTGCTTGTCTAGTCTATCTCGATGGATTCTAATGTGTTAAATGAGTTTCAAATTATTTAATTGTGTATTTATATATGGAACCACTTGTTTATAATGTGCAATGGTCAATTTGATCAAGCCAAGAGTCAAACCAATAAGTTAGAAATTAAAGCAAATGAAGCCTATGCTTAGCTCGTGTTTCTAGTTCTTCATCTTGGATGTTGTGTTGTTTTGAGTTCTAAATTATTGTGTTTTATGATATAGGATGCTTGGTTGATGGATTATGATGATATATGAAGGATATACAAGCTTCAAATAAAGTGAAAACAACTCAAAAAGGTTTGGAATGGATCAATAGAAACAAAATACAAAACTTGGACTCAATTTGGACACCTGGAATGTACAGGGCAAGTGAGAGTGTGTGAAGAGGAGTCTTGGTGCATGCTACACACCAAAAGACTCAGAAGGCACCCCAAACAGTGTTTCCCTGCGATTTTCCCGCGACGCATGCTCTATTTCAGTGCAATAAAGCCCGCAGTACGCCCTCCATTTCGGTGCTACTGTGCCATAGAAAATATTTTGAGAACAACTTCCAGTGGGAGCCTGTGATTAGCCCCCAATTAGCCCGCGACACGGGCTCTATTCTAGGCCTGACATGCACCAATAAGGCTTTGGCTTAGTCTTTTGTTATAAATATATCCTTAGACATGTTTTTAATCATTCTTGGATGTCTTGGAGCATTGAGGGGCTTTTATAACTTCATCTATTAGGTTTTACATTATTTCATTAGTTTTCTTTTAGATTAGAGGAGGCACTTGCAAAGGAAAGAGAGAGAAAGGGGAACTCTAGGAAATTGTAGGCTCTTGTTTCCGTCTTGCGATGACGAAGAGAAAGAAGAATGAGGGAAAATTAGCAAAATGTAGTTCGAGAAAATTGGCAAAAAGTAGTATTTGTTGTATGAAGAAGAAATCGATTTCAAATACAAAATTGGCTAATCTTCTTATTCAAACTACTATTATTAGCCATGGACAAGCAAACTTTAATCAGATAGACGTTGTTGGGACGGTGAAAGGTCGTCACCAGAAGAAGAAATCCGTGGAAAATAAAAAGGGGGCTAATTTATTCAATCAAACTATTATTAGCAATGTAGAAGATGCGACCCAAATGATTAATCACATCTCCAGAGGGAAGAGTGTTGTAGAACCGTCAAATGGTAACATAGATCAGATGGATGTTGATTGTGTAAGTGGTGATTTCTGGGTGCTGTTACTTTCTTAAAATTGAGTTTTTAGTTTTTGTTGGTTGGTGTGTGTGACAATTTCCTAGGTTATAATTAAAGATACCAATATTCAATGAAGATATTCAGACTAGCTAACAATGCCAATTTTATATATTCTTTATTATCCTTATTGGAAAAGACAACTGCGTCATTGGTTTTTCTTTAGTTCAGATTGTAGTATGATTTTGTGATTTAAAATAGTTGCATATGTTAACAATTACACTATTTTCTATCTGAGAAATTATTGGATTTGTTGATTAGGGTGTTACTAACAATTAAGTTGCACTGTGTTCGGTTGGATTTAGATTCTATTTCTAGGCTTCCTATGGCTACAAGGTATATTCTCATGTTTAATTCTCTTTAATTTTTTTTTGAAGCTGGTAACTTTAGACTATATATATATGCACAGGTATACTATAACCAAAAGTGTTGTTCCTCTATCAAAAGTGTTATATCTGACAGAAGACTTTAAGTTTAACCAAATTGATGGTGTGGCCTAGTGGTTCAATGAAGTTGGAATAAGCACCATGAGGTCTCAGGTTCAATTTCTAGAAATTCCCAGCAGAGAAAAACACTAACACTAGGTGAATTCTTCCTATATGCTCTAGTCTTAGTGGACAAAGTTATCTGGTACTTGTGGTATTTGTTATTGGTAGGAGGTGGCAGGTATCCCATAAGTTTAGTTGAGGTACGCACACGCTGGCTCGGACACCACGGTTATCCAAAAAAACCCAGTCTAGTACATCAACGATGTCTTATATTCTAGCTAAAATATCTTGCTTACACCAAAAATAAAAAAGAGCTAAGCAGTTCAGTCTAATCTTCTGTAAATGGTTCTGCATATTCTCAAATCTCTTGTTGTTCCTCTCTTTCAAAATTGTCCACCAAATGTATGTTTGGAAAATCTTCCATCTTTTCTCCTTTTCTTAAGCATTGCCATCCCTATTCCATCTGTTTAGGACTTTTTTCATGCTTCCTGGTTTCACCCAGCCGATTTCGTTTGAGCAAAGGAACATTCTCCGTAGTTGTTTAGTCCACTTGCAATGCAAGAAGAGATAGTTAATTATATCAGCTTGCTATCCACACAGGGTATATCTGGAGGCTAACTGATATTCTTTTTTGTCCAAATTTTAGTGAGTTGAGAATATTTCATTTTTCAACAACCACAAAAAGAGCAGTTTACCTTGTAGGGCACCTTAGGTTTCCATATTATCCTCTATGGCCAGTCAGTCTCCTGAGCTACAGTCTTATCGAGTTCCTTATATGTTGAATTCACTGTGAATTGACCTTTGATGTCACTCTGCTAAGCCAGCAAGTCCTTCTTCTCAATAAGATTGCTTATCTTTTGTTACATTTGTTATCTATCCTATGTCGGTGGTCCATTGGAAACAGCCTCTCTACTTCATCTGAGGTAGCGGTATGGACTGTGTACACTCTACTCTCCCCAGACCCCACTTTGTGGGAATACACTGGGTTTGTTGTTGTTGTTGTGTTTCTTTTAGATTATATCATTAATTCAACTTCTTGGATCATGATTATGACTATGAGTGGCTAAGAACTCCCTTTCCGGGGTTAAAGCTAAGAACATGAGTATTATTATTTTGGATTAAATTTATTTGATTTACTTGTCATTGTTGGTTGTTTTTTTATTCTTGTATTAACTATTTTAAGGATTAGTTACCCTTAGAATACATCAATTGTCAACCTAGTGATCACGGGAAAGGGAATAGGGAGATAGAACATGGGAATAAACAAAGTATGGTTCTTATTTCTTTATAAAATAAGGAATTTGAATTAGTATATAGGATAGAGATGTACTAAGATGCCTTAATTCAAACGTAGGATGACAACTTGAAGAACTTAATTGAATTATTACATCCCCACTCAACGATGTAGTTGTAAGGTTCAAATTAGGTAAAAGATTAGAGGTCGGGAGACCATAATCATGCAATTGACCCTACAAATCAACAACTAAGATAAGCAAGTTAACGAATGAAATTCAATAACATAGTGTGATTGTTCAAGTGCTTTAACCATGGTTTTTCTTCTATTGATTGTTCCAAGACTTTTATTTACGCATTATTTACTTTTTTTTATTTCTAATATTCAAAACTCTTGTTGGTTACCTTTGAATCAATTAAATCTAAATTGTGAACTAGAATATAATTGTTCTTAGATCAAGTCTCTGTGTGATCGATACTTGGCTTCTTGAAGGCCACTTTACTACTTGATGAAACCACATACACTTGCGTATGCACTTAGGCTCTGTCAGTTCACATCTTACTTTTGAAGGACTTTTCAGGAGGAGTTGGGTACTCGAGTGATCTCAGTACAGCGTCACCCGTAGACTGATGGCTAATCAGAGCAAAAAATCCAAGTTTTGAAGGATATGCTTTGCACATGTGTGATGGATTTTGGTGGCTAATGGGAACAACATTTAGCTTTACCAGAGTTTGCATATAATAATATTTATATGGATCCTTTTTAGACATTGTATGGTAGGCGTTATCACTCCCCAGTAAGTTGGTTTGATGTTTTAGTGGTGAGAACTTGAGGTATGGACTTGCTTCGTGAGTTATTAGATAGAGTTCGGGTCATTCAAGATAGACTTAGAGCGGGTTAGAGTAGGAAAAAGTGGTATGCTGATCGTAGATTTTGTTCCTTGAGATTTAGTGTTGGTTATCATGTTCTCCTTTGAGTTTCAGCCATGAAGGCTGTGATTAGGTTTGCGAAGAGGGTAAATCTTAGCCCTAGGTATATTGGTATATTTAGATTCTTCGGACTGTTGGTGATGTGGCTTATGAGTTGACTTTGCCGCCTGATCTATTAGTTGTTATCCAGTTTTCATGTTTCTATACTTCGTTGCGACATTCCTGATGAGTCTCAATGTATTCATTGGGATTCAGTTCAGTTAGATGAGCAGTTGTCCTTTGTTGAGGAGTCGATCTCCATTTTGGCTAGGGATGTTAGGTGGTTACGCTCTAGAGTTATCCCTGTGGTTAAGGTTTAGTGGCGACATCGACCTGTAGATGAGGCTACTTGGGAGGTTGAGTATGATATGTGTAGTTCTTATCCTTATCTCTTCATTGATCCAAGTATTTCTTTGCCTTAGTTCGAGGACGAACTAGATTTTTAGTGGTAGATGATGTAACGATCTAAAAAATTAATGAAATATGTGAAATTTGTGATTTTGTATGATTTGACTATTTTACCCCTCCTTGTAGTTGCATTATGGTATTTCTGGGGTGTGGGAGTAATTGGCATGATTTTTAATACATTTTGGTACCATTTATGCGATATTTTTGTTTTTAAAGGCTTCGAGAGCCTTATTTTAGAATTATGGGAATATCTTTTGATCTGTGTTGGATGGCTAAACGGGCTTTGGAAAAATCTCCGTAATATCGATTTTAGGCTAGGTAGATCTTTGATTCGGGTCCCTGTGCACCCGAGCTTATTTCAACCTATTGATCAATAAGTTGAAAAATTAGAAATATGGGTGTGGGATCCACATTTGGTCGAAATGACCTCAGATGGGAAATCTGACTTTGCCAGTAGATCCAAAATGTTGATTTTGGGGTGGTAACATGTTTGGTGGATTTTATGGCCTTTAAATCTCATTTCAACCCCCGGTTTGGAAAATTGTAATTTCGACTTTCGGGGATCATCTTTTTAAAACCGATGTTTTCTTGAAAATATGACTTAGTCAATGCGTCCAGAACATCAAATCTAGTGTGTTTGCGTAGTTTGTTTGCATATATCCAACTCCGAACGGATTTTGAACACCCTGTCGAAGTCCAGATTGGATCTGGTGCATAGCAGATTTTTTTTTTGCTATAGAAACAATCTTTTCCCTCTTTTTGGCCCATTTTGTTAATTTTTCATCTTGTCTCTTGGAATTTAAACCCTAAAATAGTGTGGGAGCTTAAAAATAAAGTTTGTGGGAGCTTAGGAAGCTAGATTAACACTTATTTCCTAGTTTTATTATGGATTCAAGGTAAGAATTCACCCCTTTCTTAGTAATTTTTGATGAATTTCTCGCAAAAATCTTAGGGCTTGATTCTTAACCCCAATTTCAGTCCTTTTCACTTGAATGATATTTTTATCTTATAATTACTAGTGTTTCATCAATTTAACCTTCAAAACAACTCTGATTCTTGATTTTAACCCGGATTTCAAAGATTTTACCCGGTAAAACTTAAAAATGGGTTTTCTTCAACTTGAACCTCATTTGGACTCGATTTTACTTGAGTTTTCAGCTGTAGATTTCTAAAAATATGGAAAACATGTTTTTGAAGTAAAGTTTTAATTTTGCCCTTCTTTTTTAAAAATTTATTTCATGGATTCATTTTGACCCCGAATCAAAAGTAGTCAATATGGGTGTCGTTGATTTTTTTTTGATGCGTAGATTTCATATTTATTATATTTAGCAGATTTTGATATTGTTCGTGAAAAATAAGGTCATGTAGCGAACCGATTTTGGCTTTTGAGGTAGGTTATGGCTTAAATCTTTCAGACTGGATTGGGTAGTAAATGATGGTACAAAATGCATGTTGAGGGAGGAAACTAATCACAAAAAATGGCTATCTATGTGTTTTGCTAGTGAGGATGCCTATATATGATGTAATTGTCGAAATTGAGATATTATGTGATATGTATGACTATGTGGGGTCCTATATGATGTTGATAGCCCTGAATACATGTGAATAATTATATTTTGTTGTTGAAATGTCTAATGTGGAACCATTAGTGTATTGTGATACATTCATACTTGTTGGTATATGAGACATATGACAATTCATGGATGAAACGAAAATAATGAGTGGATATTGGCTCACATAGTTATGAAAATATATCATTGTGGTTGGTTGTGAAAATGTATCATTGTGGTTGGTTGTGGAAATATATCATGTGGTTGATCATGGAATTACTCATTGTGATTGGTTGTGAGCATTACAACTCATATCATACTCATGTATGAAACATTAGACCACTGTGGCAACACCTGAGTAACACTGGCAACGCCTTTTTAAAATATTCCCCAAGGGATGTGTTGGGGAGGAGATACTGTAACACCTTATAAAACCTTTTTTAAGGGATGTGCTGGAAAAAAGATATGAGATATGTGGACTATATACGGGTTGACGAACTCTCATGGGTCTTGCATTGGGAGGCTTGCCTCCGTAGGTGTATACGGAGATTGTGCGACGATCCTAGAGGTTGTGCAACAACCTTGTGCATCATCATCATCAGCATCATCATCATCATCATATACATTGCACTTACTTTATTATGTTTATATTGTGTTATACAGCCATATTGACTTGCCATTTATGTAATTGTCTTATCTTCTTTTTCTTGTATTTGATGATTTTGTAAATACATGTTCCCCTTGTTGTACTTATATTTGATATGATGCATACTTGTGTTCTATCTGGCTATGATGTTGTAATATATGTGATATATTAGAATTGTTAATGCAAGCAGTGTGGGCTACCGTTGTGGGATATTTTCTGATTGTAGGTGACATGCCTTTAGTCTATATTTTGTATGCTTTATTTACTATTTTGCTTGGTCGGCCTATGATACCTACTGAGTACAAGTGGACGGTACTCATGCCTACGGCACCCTTTCGGTGCAGGTCCTAGCTCGAGTGCGCCTCAACTTACTTGACTCGGACGATTGTTAGAGCTTCCAAGGTAGCAGTTAGATATTCATGCATTCGGAGTTCACCTCTATCTTTCTATAGTAGTTATGTCCTTATTAGTATTCGAAGATAGAGATTATTCCTTTGTGGTCATTTTTTTTATGTATTTGACTCCTGAATTGTATTAATACTTCTTATACTATTGACACCTGATTTTGGGCATGATCGATATTTTGGATAGTCGCTTTCGCATTGTTATGATTATTTGTGTGGTTTGGATTCGTTGTAGAAGCCTTAGCTAGGGATATTTCTGTCTTTTCCTCTTTTTGTATCAGTTTGAGTGACAGGCTTACTTGTCAAGGTACCCCGTGACAAGTGTCATCATGACCCTTATTTTTGGATCGTGACAGAGAATCAATTAATGTTAGACCAAACTTCTAAAATCAACTCCTTAAGTGCATTTTGTCAAAGGTGTTTTATAAAAAATGTATTACATCAGTTATTGTTTGACCAAATTTAATATTTTTCTAATGGTACAATTTTTTTAAAGTTCTTTTTTTGTTTGAAAAAGCCTAAGTTTGACCAAGAAAAAACTTTTAAGAAATTGGGTGACAATTAATATTTATCCAAACTTCTCAAAAGTTTAACTGATGTAAATACATGAAACACAGACAAAAATAATAATTAAAAAACTACAGATTTTATGATGAATTGAAAACATACTATTAACTTTTACTATTCATCTTTAGAAATCTTTGGGTGGTATCATAAAACTCTGAAAGATAATAATATTTATATGGCAAAACTTTTATAACAAACACAATAAGAGACAAATTAGAGAAGATTATTGAGAATGGTAGTGATAATTTATTCGCGTTGTTATTATTAGTATTATTATAATAAGCAGTAGTTTGAGTTGTATATTAAACACACCACCTCCATAACAAACACTAATACTATAAGTTTAATCAAAATTTGATAACAACGTAAAATAATTGACTTCATCTAAAAAAAGTTCATCACCAGAGATTATAGGTTAAGGGAATGGATCATGAAATAAAAGATAAAAGAAAGTTTAAAACCATAGAGTTTAAGACTATGGAGGTTGAGTGATTGACGTGGCACTCCATTACTTACTAATCTACTAGCCTAATTCATATCCTCCATAAACTCTTATGTAAGTTTATGATCTCATGAAGCTAAAATTGTATCATAAAAGTTAAATCAAAAGAAGATAATTAATTACCTATAAATGAGTTGGTGATAGTAGATCAAGAGTTGAAGAGGAAACTGAGAGATAAAACATTGGGCCAGGCACCAACTCAATTTAAGTGAAGAAGGATAATAATTGGTCCATTTCATTAATGTTAATACCACATCACTTCATATGGATATAAATATTGAGAACTTGTCCTCTTGACTTGAAGCTATTATTGACTATTTGGAACTTAGGTTAGGTGGTTAACATAATTGGAGGCTTATAGAATAATACAATGGAATAAAATTATAACAGATTGACTCTTGACCTGTAATATTTGGAGGCGCCATAACCACAAACTAATTAATTAAGGAAAGTCATGGTTTCCACCTCAAACTATACACGAAAAGTCTAGGTCATACCCAAACTATCATAGTGACCTAGTACACACCTATACTATATAAAAGTGAAACTATTACCTCCCCGCAAATCCATGCCCATATTTAATGAGTGGAGTGTACTCCACTTGCCCTGCGGTGATGCCACGTGTTTAATTTAATTTTCTTATTTAATTAATGGACCCTTAAATAAACCTAACCCGACCCAACTAATTTAACCCAATTCTAACCCGACCCAACCCAAATATTTCACCCTACCCGAGCCATTCGGGTAGAATATGAATGGCCAAACCAAAAACCCAATCCGAAGAGCACTAATACAAATCAAAATTGAAAATTCATCTCTCTTTTCTTTTCATGTTTTTTAGCAAATTTCAACCTGATAAAAGATATAAACACCTAATTTTGCTGTGTTTTTCATTGTTGACAATCAAAACTCGTTTATCTCTTTTCATTTGATGTTACGATTGTTAAGAGTTGATTCGATTGATTTCAACGGAGAAGGAGGACAAGATGGAGGTCGACTCCATTTGGATGTTGTAGTCAGCAAGAGTTCGTCCATCTTCAAGCTATTTTCCAGCAAATATTATCCTCTATTGATCAGGGGGAATGACCTCCTCATCTTGAATTTTTGCTTTAACATTGTCAATGGTGACAAAAGTCTCGACCTCAAGGATGATGATCTTTTCGGTGAGGGTCTTAACAAAGATCTAAATCTGAAATACATTGAAACGCACAATTTTGTCAACTTCAATTCAAGATCAGATGAAAAAGACAACAAAACTAGTAGCACTAGGAGTCTAAGTAAGAAAAGAGAAGTGACGTTCTGCAATTCTCCTCCTATAGAAACAAATTGCCCACATAATATAACTTGCACAAGTATTCTAGAACTTGTTTAATTAGGATTCAGTGTCATCCTAGGAAACAAATTGAAGAACAAATTGCATCGAACCTCGTCCAAGTCATGATCTTCTCCTTTCTTACAAAGTCTACTCAAACTTATCTTAGACACTAAAGTATCTTGATTAAGAAAATAAGCTTTAATAGAGGTTGAACAAACACTTGAGGGAAGAAATAATTATCAAAATTTCAACAAAATTAAGACAAAAGAACTATATTTTCTCGCAATATAGCAAGAAATCAAACGATTAAAAAGATTTAATTACCAATTCTTCAAACAAATATCTTGAATTTTTATTTTGGATGACAAATTTGAGAATTAGGGTTCTTTAATTTGGAGCCCCAAATTGGCTTAAATGGAGGATATTGTTGAATATATCCATTGGGAATTATAAATTGTTACTTTTTAATATTTTTAAATATTTATTTTTTAATTTCCAAAGGCTGGGCGTGCCTATATTGAGTGTAAGAAATGCGCCTTGGCATGGGTGTCTCGGGGAGGTAATAGCTTCACTTTTATATAGTATAGGTGTGTAATAGGTCACTATGATCGTTTGGATGTGACCTATAGTTTGGATGTGACCTAGACTTTTCGTGTATAGTTTAACGTTGAAACCATGACTTTTCCCAATTAATTACTCATCATTCTCACCACAAATCTTTGTTTCGTCGTCAACAATGTCATCAAACTCTCCATCATGTGCCCAATCATGTTCACAATGAACGTCTATTCTTCTTCCTCCGATGTATGATCATCAATAATATTTAAAACCCTAAGAGATATAATGATCTAAATAATCTATACAAAAATATAAATAAGCCAATTTCCAATTACTTGTTGTATATGAGATATAATAGATAAAAAATTTCTCAATTTGCAATTACTTTCAAGAATACACGATAGTTTATCATTAAACTTCACGAACAATTCAAAAATTTAAGAAACCTTACCTCAAATCAAAAATAAATTTATCCATTCATTTATTGAGAAATGGAAAAACATTAAAACCTTCATCCTGTGACAAAAAAAAAATAGAATATGATGATGATGATGTATAAATAAGAAAAGTAGGCTAAGAACAATACAATACAATGCAATAGTGGGATATTCACGCCATTCCCTCGACCCTTTTTTTAATGGAGAAAGAAATGGAATGTTAAAAACCATCTTAAATATATATGCAAATTTAGTCGCCGTCTTCCTATACAATATAGGTCGGCCGTCTTCCTATATAATTTAGGTTACGACTTTAATTGGATAAAATTAAACTTTTATCTATATTATATTATTAATAATCGAAGAAAAAAAATATAAAATAATAATTTTATCTATTATAGGGTGTTTTAATGAAGAGAAAAAAATTCAAATTATATTTTAAAGACGCTTTACATTATTAATATATTATAGATATAGATAGATATAGATATAAATAAATATTAATGATCCCATATTTGTTTCTTTAAATAGATGAGTTTCCTTATCATATGAGTAAAACAAGAAAAACATAATTCGGGGAAAGTAATTAGATTATTGGTCTACTAGCCTAATTGTGGTAGTTTATCCACCACTCAAGCTCTATACTGTACAAAAGGAAGGAAAGGGACCTTTCTCCTAGTATACTTGGCTTCCGATTTTATTTTATTTAGCTCCTATATTAAAGATATATATTTAATTTTATTTATTTATTTTAGTGAAACAGGAAAATTCTATTACTTTTTTAAAAAAATTATACTATCCTTAGTATCAACTTTTCGATATTTTTTTAAGTGCTTTTTTGTGTTGTAATTTTATTTCTAAATAAGTATATGTTTAAGTATTTAAGAATACTTTGATTATAATCTTTTTAATAGATCCTTGAGTTTAAATATAGTAATCAATGTCAACTTGAAAAGAAAAAGAAAATTAATTAAGGATAAATTGGAAAAGTTACTATTAATTTTTTAGAAGTGAGTGGTTCATTATAGGGTGTGCCCAAACAAAAAGATTACTTTCTCCACTTTAGTTTACGTGGTCTCGTTTGACTTGTCACACTCATTAAGAAAATATTAATTAGAAGTATATTTTACAAGATTAATCCAAATGATGTCTTGAAACTCTAAATCTAACTGTTACTATTTCTTTTAGTTATTTAATGCTGAGGGTAATATGAGAAAGAAGTAATAAAACACTCTTCGTTTGTCAAAATGTACAACTAATTTGAAAAATAAATATTTAGAAAGAAAATCAAGAAAAATAAAATGGAGAAAATATTTAGGAATGGAGGAAGTAAACAACTATATAAATTACTACTAATAATCAAATTTAGAATTTCAGTGCATCATTAATAAAAATAATTTACCCCCTTCACTTCTAAATAAGTGGTTGTTTTAGCTTAGAACATTCCTTAAGAAACTACTGCTTATTCCCATACAACACCAATTGTTTTTACCAATTTTTTCATAATAAATATTTTTTTCGTTCATTTTTACTTGTCATAGTTTAATTTAGTAGACTATTTACCATACTATTTCGAATATTGATGGTTATTATTGTATTTTGAAATTAGTTTAGACAATAAATAGTTAATATCAACATGGGTTGTGGTGTAGTGATGGGACTATTCTACCCTTAACAAGAGATCTAGATTCGAGCCTTGGATATGGAGAAAATCCTGTTGGGATCACCTCTCCCAGAATGGGTCCTGTAATACGCGATTCGAATTAGTCAAGGCTCTAATGCGAATATGGAAAATCGAATGAAAAATTAAAAAAAATAATTAATGTTAAAAGTAAAATAAAAAAAGAAATATCTTTTTTTGATATGACAAAAATAATAAGATAAAATAAAAATTTAATTAAAAAAATTAGTGACAAGTAAAAATGAACAATTAAATTACTGAGTTTCTTTTAATTATTAAAGTGTCTTGGTGAAATAGCAAATGTGTGGATCAGTTTAATTGGAGTAGCTAGGCGGGTGATATACTTCCTCCGATTAGAATATTTTGTCACTAATTTTTTAATTAGACTTCTATTTCTATTTGTTAGTTTGACATATTAAGAGGAGATTTTTTTATCCTTAATATTAATTATTAATTTTTAAATTAATTTCAAAATAGAATAATAACTATCAATTAATAAGAATATATTGTAAAATAATCATAATAATAATTATTTCCTTAATGAATGTGTCAAATAAATGTGACAAATAAAAGTGAATGAAGGTAATATATAGGCAAAATGACCTCCTGGACCTCTATACTATGTCGGTTTTATAAGTTAAACACTTCTACTTATATGTTTGTCATCTGGACCCCCTGAACCTACTAAAAAGCAACATTTTAAACCCTTTTTTGGTGAGTGTAACACACTCTCTCCCACGTCAACTGCCACATCAGTTCTCACGCCTGCCAAGTCAGTCATGCCTACCACGTCATTTTTAAAATAAAAAAATAAATAAAATAAAAAAATAGAAAAAGTATTACATTAAATTTCAAGTCATTTTTAAAATGCCACATAATAAATTAAATATTAAAATTAATTTAATTAAATAAGAAAAATATATAAATTATAGAAAAATTTAAATAATCATGCTTTTAAAATTTGAAAAATTTGAATAATCAACTTACATGTAAGTTGAAGTGTCCAACTTACAAAACTGACATTATAGAGGGGTCCAGAAGATCATTTTGACTAATATATATTTTGAGTTATTAGTAGTTGTTCGAGGATAAACGTAGGTTAAAGTGTGGCGTGGTGATGCAGGATGTATTTACACACTTTTTAGCCCTGCTTCGCCTATACTTTGTCCCGAGAGTAAAATATGTTACATATACTCTTGATTATTGCTCATTTTAGTATTTTTGAATATGTAATGTTTTCATACTCACTAGTTGAAAATAGGTTTTTGGCATTTTTTTCCAGATTAATTCAATAGTTTTTTTTTGTTTAAAGCATCAAGACTAATTATTTTGAGATAAACATTCAGTACCTCTCTGAAGTATGGCCAAAGTTGTTACGACACTCTTCAATTTCACAGGAATTTTATTACTCCTGAATTCAATTTTAATATATTTTTATCATACTTTTGTACTGACGTGACATCTCTATTATACAAAATAGAGCCCACATCAAAGGTGACACGTCAGCTAAAAAAGTTGACAAAAAATATCATGTCAGCTAGAAAGCATGATAAAAATATGCTGAAATTTAGTTCACATGAGTAATAGGCCCCCGCGAAGTTGAAGTGTATCGTAACAAATTTGGTCATAGTTCAGAGAATACTAAATGCTTTAAAATAATTTAATATGATGGAGATTTATCACTGATTATTGTTGTTTAATGTTGCCTCACTTACGAGTGGAAGGTTTATACTTTTCGGCACTCTCTTGGGGTGCCTATAGTGAAAATAAGGCATATTAGTAAGAGTTACAGTAGGATGGAAAGAAAAATTCACTCGTATCTAAAAATATTGAATTTCAATTTTGAATATGAAAAAAATCTTAGTGCTCCCCCTCTCCCTTCTCCTCGCCACACAACCATCTTTGTAAATAAAATTTACATGATGTGAATCTAGATTAATCAAGATCTCAATATAAATTCTATTACCAACATGTGAATAAGCCAAAAAGCGAAAAGATCATTATGGCCATGGTGTTACTGTAGCAGTAATGAAGCGAGAACTAAGTGATTTTTTTTAAAAAATTTAATACAACAGTATATTGAAACGTTTCTACTACTACTTGGGGGATATGACCCGTGATAGCACGGGTCCAACGTGAAGAATTTTTTTAGGTTAATTTTTTAGGTTAATTATTATAATTTATAATGTTTTTACGTAATCTTTAAATAATATATATTACACCCCTTGCTAATTTGCATGGTATTGATTGCTAATTATTATGATTTATAATACCTTTACGTAATTCTTAAATATATAACAGATTAAAAAGAAAAGTAAAATAAACAAATATAAAAAAAAATATCTAAGCAGGAAATACAAGCAAACATGTCGATCTGCTACCTGCTTATCATCCTTTATAAGTGAGGTAATAAATCACAGATATCAATTTAAGTAGAACAATGCTTAGACGGCCATGATAATTAATTAGAATTGATATAATAAAATTATGATTGAAGCAACGAAACAAACATGTCTTAAATGACTTATAACACTAATTAGAAGTGATATATCAAAATTACTATAAAAAAATATTTGTGAAAAAAGTTTAAGTGAAACTCATATAAGACATCAAGTTAATTTAAAAGATCAAAAGTAAATTTATCATTTTATGTCTATATTACATTTTTTATTAAATATTATTAATTTTTTAATACTTAGATGACTTATAATAATTAATTAAGGGGATAATAAGTAAAAAGTGATATAACAAAGTTATTATAAAAAATTATTTGTGAAAAAAATTTAACTGAGTCTCATATAAGACATCAAGTTAATTTAAAATATCAAGAGTTAATTTAGTATTTCATTTCTATTTTAAATTTTTTATTAAATATTATTAATTTTTTAATATTTAAATAAATTATAATAATTAATTAGGGAGTGATAGTCAGTAAAATTATGATTTAAACAATTGAAGCATACATGTCATAAATGTCTATTTTTCTTTTTTATTAAATATTATTAATTTTTTAATACATAAATAACTAATAATTAATTAGGAGTAATATAGTAAAATCAAAGATGAACTTCTATATTTGAAAATTATATAAAAAGTATTATTTTATAAGTTATATTAATTGGCAATTTAAAATATTTAAAAATATATAAAAATAAAAAATACGATCAAAGATATACATTAGGATAGCGAGAGTGACAATCAATAACTTGTAGGAGTAACATACTTAATCAAACATAGATTATTTTTTACAAATAAAAAAATAGTGAATTATTAGATATTATTTAATAGCAAATTATGTTAGCCCTCACAAAGGCAACATTTTATTAGGTGTTTACGTTGGATTTACTAAATATTTCTTTAGTTTATTTTTATTTGGTTCACTTTGACTTGACACATGCCTTAAGAAAATTTTTATTAAGAATTTTCCTAACTAATAAGATTTATTTATATATTTTGAAAATCTAAATTTGATGATTAATATTTTATAGTTTCTTAATCAAAGGATTAATGTTAGGATAAAATAATAATCTCTTTTAATTTTTCTAAATAACTAAGTAAGAAGGAAAATCATATTTTTAGCATAAAGATAAATAAAAAGAAATATACGACATTTATTTAATTTTATTATTTAATTATAATCAGTTAATATAAATTATCATATTTGGTGTTTTGCTTTTTAAGAATCAATGTAATAAATTTTTAAAGGTAAATTAAATTAATTTAATATTTTTAATCAAAATTTAAATATTCAAATCCTTTAAGTTGCAATTTTTCTCATTTCAATATGATGAGTGGAGTAAATTTTGTGGCCAGTTTCTTATCGTTTAGTGCGCTGACAGAAAAACGGAGGATTAATCTCATGACTGCCAGCGATGGGGATACCTGGAAACAAAAAAAGAAGAACATATATTTTAAAATATTGATCATAATTTATATTATTTGAATATCAAAAAGGAACTATGACAATAAAAAAAAGAAAAGAGTAAAAAGTTGAATATAAATAGTAGTAAATATTTATCCTTGTGTTAAACTAAAAAATATTGTGGGATGATTATTTACCTTTCACGTATTCAAATGAATATTATATGGAAGAAATGAGAATAAATAATAATCTACACACCCCATCATATTCAATAACATTCATGACATGAATAATATTTCATTGGAATGACGTGAGTGGTAATTTATTAAAAAATAATAGATTTTCTTTTAAATTATTGCTACAGTCCAATAAATAAAGAACAAACACATAATACATATCTAATCAAGATAACTCTGGAAGACGGTTTAAAGTTTCTTATACCTTAAATTTTTTTTTTTTTTTTATTCAATGCCTGAAAGCTAACACGTTGAAACTAATGCTTTTAATATATAGAAAAATATATACAGTTTATATCTTGTTCATTTACGATGAATCCGCTTTATTGAAGGGCGGATGCCGGTAAGTTGAGAGTGGCGGCTTCATTTTCTTGTTTAACACTTTCTAACTCAAAATTTTGGACCATCTAATTCTTTATTATTTGCATTTTTAATTTTATCCTTGTGAATTTTATTTTATTGAATATACGTAAAACCTCTTATTAATATTTAATTTTAGGTCACCATTTTCGTGAGCCGCCTGTTGCAGTTACATTAGTCCTACCTATGATTTTGAAGTATTTGGATGCGTTTTCTTTTTATCTCATATGTTCCGAATCAGGTTACTCCTGCAAATATAGAGATTCAGGAATTTCTGCTATATATAAAAAGGATGATTTAGGATGATCAAGGGCAATATCGTAAATTCACACTAAGTAGTATATATCTTCATTCAAGACGTTGGAACCATCAATATCCTTAGTTCCAGAAAAATCCATGATTCACCGACTGACTCTCTTTCATCTTCACTCTTCAGGTATATTAGCAATTGCAGGTCAAGTTTTAGTCTCAATATTCTCTTCCACTTCTTCGTTGTATTTCCTTGTTTTTGTCTAAAATTTCATCGACTCAGCTATAAACATGAAAACACAATAGATTATCTTAAGACACTTTTTTGGATCTGGAGCAATCGAACATTCCAGCTTTAGCTACGCCATGGAGGATTCATCATGGAAAAACGAATGGTTATCACCAGCTTTAGTTACGCCTATGAAAAATTTAATCCTAAATATTTTCACCAACTCAGATTTACCCATTAATCACTCTGAAAATCCCAAAATATGAAATCAAAATCTGAGACCCAAGCTTCAACAATGGTGGATATCAAAGATTCCCACCAAAATAATTTTCGGTTCAGTATGTTAATTTCAATTCTGAACTCAAAACCACACCAACTTAAATTTTCAGGTTCAAATTGGGTCTCCGGAGGGTTCAACGTTAGCGCTTCCAAATGCTTCATGACTCAAAACTTCTCTTAATTTTCTTCACTGTCAATGAACTATTTTCATTCCTTCCATCTTTATAGCGGGTTACAATTATAGGTTGGTTCATCTTTCAATTTATGCTCAATTCTTATTCGTTGTGTACTTCACCTTTTTTTTTTTTTTTTTTTTTCTATTTCAATCCTTGCCTTTTTTGGGTTCTTTTCAGATAGAGTGATCGGAAGACGAAAGCGTATCTTTGCTTCAAGAAGTTGTATAACTATGTCGAATTGTCCTCTCCTTTGGTACCAACTGCAATTAACCTCTGTTTTGTTTATTATATTCAGTAAGTATTCTCTTTCTCCATGTTACTTTCTTGCTCCATGTTCTGTTCTTCCGTATTAGGTCTGCGGTAATTTTTTTTTAATTTAAGGGGTCATATGATTTTTTTAAATGCCGAAAGAGAGTGGTTTATAGTTGCATTTGAAGGGAGGTAATGCTCTACATGGTGAATAATTAGGAGTGATAGAGGCATCTTTGAATTTATGGGTCTCCTTGAATATTTTCTGTTTAGTTTGTCGAAATTTCACTCCAACACACAATGTATTTGATTTAATTCACAAGAAAAAATCTTAGCAAGTATATATCATGTGATAAGTCATTATTTCACCCAAGGTGCTCAAGCAAAAAAGAGTATAATTAGAGCATATGACAATTAAATCAATTGTAAGTTTTGAAACAAGCGACAATTAATTTGCTTAAGAAAAAAATTAAATAGTCCATGAATAGTCTCATTCTATAATAATTGGCACATAGGAGTTGAACTGAAGCCTTAATTCATATTTATGAATCTATATTAAAGAATCCTCAATAAAAAGTTAAATTAGATCGACTAACGATGAAGCAAATCATCTACAAGCTGCACAACCAATGAGAAATTCAAGTTGAAAGAGGAAAAAAATAGACAATCAACCAAACTCTTGCCTAGCTAGCATGAGAAAGGTTCAACTCCTATTTCGATTGAGCAATGGAGCAATCAAGGGTACAAAAGTCTATCTTGTGATTTTTATCTCCAGGTGTTCTCTCTAGATTTCTCCAATTACTTTCTTTCTTGCCGATTTTCTTCTGCAAAGAAAACTGTAGTTATAAGAATAAACACAATTGCTGGCAGTGGGGCAATTTCACTTTTTTTTGGTGTTTGAGAATCTTTCTACAAGTTAAAAAGCAATACCGTCAAATTCTAATGAAACAAGGTATTCCTTTTCTTAATTTTAGTTCCTATTTTTTTCTTACTTTATAGTTGTTCGTAGATTTTGTTAGCTTTTTATGATAGTAATTGTTATGGGTAACTATAGATTTTTATAAGCAACTTATGTGGGAATTGTAATGGATTACCTCAAAATTGAAAATGAGATTGTACTGGTGACTTACAAAAGAAATGGTCCTGCATTTAAATGCCTTTATGGTACCTCTCCGCGATCTCCTTGAAAATATTCTTTTAACTAATTTTTTAAGCCTGTCTTTTGTTTTTTATCCCTTTTTAGATCTTTCATTTAAATTTAAAATTTTGTTGGTGATTTGATCTTCTTTGAAGTAAAATCTGGTAAAACTTGATCTTGATATATTACTATGTGAATGGATGAATTACTTGAAACTATGTTGCGGGAAGACATAAACTGTTATTGTTGTAGTCAATTGTAAGTTGTTTATGAATGTATTTGCTTTCTAATTTTGCAATTTTGTCTCTTTGTCAAACAATTTTTTACTTATTGATGTTCATGTGATTGTAGTTTCAGACACGTTGAGATTAACGACATGCTGAGTGATGTTAGTAAGCCGGTTCGCTTACTTCAACTGATCTGCATCTTGGTGGCACAAAATACATGGTCATTCAAGAAGAAGTAATGATTGCTGATGTTGGCAATATATACACGCCTTTTAGCCTTGCTTTGCCCATGTTCATACCATGTTCTGAGACTAAAATGCACTAAACACTCCCAAGTTTTATGCATTTTTGTGTTTTGAAACTAATCGGATGTGTTTTGCGTTTTGTAGGTAAAAAGACCGAAAATTGCTTAGCGTGGACAAATGAACACTGTATTACCGAGTCAAGCTCAAAGAGAGGTAGGTAATTTATGTACGAACCATTAGATCGTTCTTCATTCAAGATTTAATTTATATTTTGAAAAAAAAAAGTTCTCTGTTTGTACATGTACTCATCATCTTTCACATGATGTAACGTCTATTTATTTTATCTTTCATGACACAGATATAATTCTTAATTATGTTTTTAGTAAGTGCTTATTGTACTTTTCTGTCAGCAAATATACATAATCATAAAAATAATATCGACACTTTTAGTTTTTTCTTTTTAAAAAATAAATAAATAATTTTTTTTAAAAGGATGGGTGAACTAGAAATGAAAAATTGAACCCGTGAAAGTTTAGGTAGCCAATTAACCAATCGAGCTGCCAAGAGTCGAATGAGTAATATTTTTCTAACACATTGTATTACATATTTGGTATGACCTTCATCAACTATCCCATCAAAAGATCGTACTCATATCTCCTTTGGAGAAAGAGGACAAAAAATCAATTGAAATGTGTGCTGCTTTCTGAGTATTTGTTATGTACTTCTCAAATGCTTATATTTAATATAACAAGTAAAAAATATGAGGTCACAAAATCTAACCATCTACAAGGACATGGAACTTGCTTAAAAGAAGCTAGATGTTATAAAGGTGAGTTGTAATGAAGACCTTTCAAGAGTATTTGATATGAAATTTATCCCTGGATAATTCTTTTTGCATTATGCAGGTTGTATTAGAATATGATGCTTTTGAGGATGCTCGAGCAAAAGGAGAAAGACAACTAACAATATAGTCAATCGGTCGCAAATCTTATTTGAAGGTTCATATAAGAAAGTATCACCGGTGAGACATTCTTAAACCTAAAGTACAAGGGAACAAACCACATGCGTGATAAAGTGGCCAGTCAATGATAAATGCTCTCATTCGAAATTTCAGCATGTGGTATAATGAAGTAGGAGTTATAAAACTGCTCACAGGTATTCTAGGCACCATGTTGGATTTATTACCCTTTCAATAACTTACATCCTCCTGCCTTTACATACTTCTTGACATTGCAAGTTATTTCTATTTAGTATATTGTTTCTTCCTATTTTTTTTAGTTGGTCATATGCTTGTAATTGTTTCTGTTATAAAGCTTTTGATGTTACATTATGATGGATAGCTTCTCAGATTTTGCACAAAGTATGTTCTTGATAAATAAAATGCTCTTCTTTTCTAATGTATCTCAATTTTTTGCAAGACTCAATGTGGATGAGAAAAGAAATTGGAGATACATTTAGGACCAAAGTCATCCCATGGATGACCCCCACAGTAGTACAATGAGCTATATTAATTGTACATTAAAGTGCTGTACTTTTTCATTAAGTATCTATTGGAGACTGAATGATCACTTCATGTGGCTTTTACTGTAGTTGGACCAATATAGCTCTAGAATTATTTCTATCATCGCACGCGTATCTTCATTCTTCTTTGGACTTTCAGAAATTACTCTCACTTAATTTTCTCTTTAAGTATGCTCCTTTAATTCAAGCCCTAAATTTTCCGATTCACTTTTCCTTCGTCTCATGTACAATTCGTGTAACGTGAGCTTTTATGTCATTAGAGAGATTTTCTAATAATTGTTGGTAAAAGGGTAATTCATTGAATGAGAATAAAAAGGTGTTTGGATGAATCAGCTAAATAGAAGCTCGAGGTTTGATTCAACGTGTTGGAATTTGACATAGATGATTTAACGACTTAAAAAGAAGTCAGATTAGAAATACAATTATGTGTTTTCACAATTTGAGATGACGTTGTGTGCTACTGCTTGCTGAGTATTTGTGTTGATAAAAGCAAACACTTACACTGGTCAGCAGGGGATGGAGTTGCTTTCGAACCGCTTGGTGGGAATATTATGGTATAACCTCTTCAATTTCTGTATTTTTATTTTTTTATGTATTTATATTACATTAATTAGCCGAGGACATGGAACAGTTACAGCTCACCGAGGACATGACCCTAGATAGGAAGGTCTGGAAGACGCGAATTACGGCAGAAGAGTAGGGCCAGATTGGGTCGCTAGTGTAGGGAATTACCTGTTATGATTCCGTATTTAGTGTTCCATGCTTATTACGAATCTGTGTGCTTTCCTCTGCTTTCCTCTGTTTTATATTCCTTATGGGTGCCGTATTTATGTTATGTCATCTGCTTCTGTGCTTTACTATGTGTTTGTGTGATATCTTGTGCCTGAGCCGGGGGTCTTTCGGAAACAGCCTTTCTACTTCATCAGAGGTAGAGGTATGGACTGCGTACATCTTACCCCCCCAGACCCCACTAAGTGGGAATACACTGGGTTTGTTGTTGTTTGTATATTACATTAATTAGCCAAAGGTTGATTCTTTATATATAACTCCTTTGAAATTGATTTCTTTTTAGGTTTTAGTCAGATGATAATTTCATAATCACCAATTGCAAAATTCTGATGAACATTTGGCTCAGTATTTATGCTGATAAAAGTGAATGCTTATACTGGTTTGTGTAGGGATGGAGTTGCTTTCGAACTGATTGACGGGAATGGTATAACACCTTCAGGTTCTGTATTTTTAATTTATTTATTTATTTGTATTACATTAATCAGCTAAAGGTCGATTCTTCATATATAACCCCTTTGAAATTTTGATTTCTTTTAAATTTTGTCAAATAAAAAGTTGATAATGTCTGGTTGCAAGATTTTGATGTATACAAGCTCCTCCCCCATCCCCCTCCTCCCCGCCCTCTCTCCCCCTATCAGTTTTTTGTTTACATTGCCAGACTATTCATCAATTCCTCTTCTACAGTCTTATAGTACACTTCTTTCCTCCAAGTTCTATATTTTCATTAATTTTCTTTTGATTTTTCTTGCAAATCTACTCTTGAGTGAAGTTTGAAGTTAATCCCACTGTATGATTGAATAGTAGTAGAAAAACTAATTACTTCGTTTGATACTAATCTTTACAAAGATTATTTTCAAGTGGCCGAAATAAATGCTTATAGGCTAGAAATGTGTTGGACCTACATTGCTTTAGTCTTATTCATTTTCCTAACTTTTTAAGTCCACTATCACAAATTTTATTTACAATTCTCAAGTGATGACATTTTTGTAAAGCGTTCTACATGTTATATTGTGTGAGATTTTTTATGCGAGATATGTGTGTCTACTTGCTCAACTTATGATAACTTAAGTGCCTACTTATGGAAATTCATAGTTTGAAGGATTTAGATGTCAGTTGTGATCAAGTTAAAGGGCACAATTATGTATTATGCCTTTTCCTTTTGGTCCACACTGAATTTTTATATGAGCAGTTGGGAAACATGTGTCTGATCTATATAAATAGAAATTTTACATCTCTTAATATCATTTCAATGATTTCATGCATATATAATTCTTTTATGTAATTCAATTGATTATACAGAAAGATGAGAATTTTTGTGGAATCAGCGGATGGATCGTTATGAACTTGAAGAGTACACATGTTGGTTGGACCTCTCTGGCACCAAAGTCATCTCACTATCTAGAAGTCTACGAAGCCTGTTTTTGTCCATGCAATTTTTGTCGGTGTGCAATTTTTACTCTCTATTTTTGTTTTAGAAAGATGCACATTCAAGAAATAAATGCACAAATTATTTAAATCATTGTCGTGCTCAATATAACCCATCTATCAAATTGTGAATTTCTGTTGAGGCAAAAGTATGAAGAATACAGACTTTCGTCGTTGGGTCCGTGCTTTGCACGGGCATTCCTATCTAGTTTACTTAGATTTTAGATATCATTTAGACTCAAATGTAATTCTTAGTACTTTGACAATGATTTTATTTTCTTATTAGGATTGAAGAGAAACTGTTGTTCGGCTGAGTTTGTTAAAGGAGTTTCTCTTTCTATTAGACTGGGTCGGGTTTGAGTTATTATTGGAATTGGGTTACGGGTTAAATTAGAATTATGTTGCGGTGGGATTGGGATAAATTAAATTAAAAAGGTCAAATGAACAACATTGTAACACTTGTGCTGCCGTAAGTGAAAAGTTAAGTGAAAAGTTATATATGTACCTTTTCATTAATGCAAGAATATATTTGTACCTAAAGTATGTCGGGGAATATATCTGTATCATTTATTAAAGTTCAGGGGTATATATGTATCTTTTCATTAACGGCAAGAGTATATTTGTACCTAAAGTATGATGGAGGGTAATCTGTACTATTTATTAAAGTTTAAGGGTATACTCGTACCTTTTCCGTTTTGTAAATCGACACTAGATTTTCATTATTTTGCAAAGAAAAAATGTTTGAAAGTGGAATTTCGTGAAGGTCAAATTTCTTATGCCCATATTTTGAATCCAGATTTTTATTTAAGAGGACACATTGATTGAAGTATTAATTTGTGAAACAATTAGTACTCATGAATAAAAAAGATGATAAGAAAATGGAAAAGGGGCAAATATATCCCTAAATTATGATAAATGATACGTATATAGCCTCTGTCATACTTTGGGTACACAGATGCTCCTACCATTAATGAGATGGTATGTACATGCCCTTACACTAACGGCAGAGGCATATGTATACCCAAAGTATGACGGAAGGTATATATGTATCGTTTATCATAGTTCAGGTGTATATTTGTCCCTTTTTCATTTTAATTTTATATCTCAAATAATTAATTCAAAACCACTACTCGATCCAGTCACAATTAAAATTCTAGACACGCCTACCTAACAAACACATTTTTTTTACCCTATAACGATATACACACAAAATAAATCATTAACCCGTAACACCCAAAAACAATACCACATAATTGAACCCTTCACATTTTAATTTTCAGAAAAAGTTCAAATACTATCTACCATCGCTCAACACCACGTATCCGCCGTCTCCATCGAACCAAAAATATTGCACCAACGAACCATCGTTGTACCCCTAGCTCTGGCCACCTCCGGCCTAATCTCCACTCCATCAAACCAGTAAATACTAACTAGTAGCAGCGACCAATCACTCCAACTTGATTGGGGATTCACGTTTAAGAGAAAAAAGAAGAAGAAAATATTGGGTTTGAAGCAAAAAAATAAAGGTCGGATTAAGTTGGTTTGAAATTGGATTCGATGGGTTTATTAGGTCAGATAGTAGGTTTGAGTTAATTATTTGAGATTAAAAAATTAAAATAAAAAGGGAATAAATATACCCCCAAACTATGATAAATGGTACGTATATACCCTCCATCATACTTTGGGTTACACATATGCCCCTATCGTTAGTGTGAGGGACATATACATACCATTTCATTAACAGTAGGGGCATATGTCTACCCAAAGTATGATAGAGGGTATATCCATACCATTTATCATAGTTCGGGGGTATATTTATCTCTTTTTTGATAAGAAAATTTGTACTCATTAAGAAATAATTAGTTTGTGCAGATGATATGAAACAAATTAAAGAATATAACAAACCAATTACAGGCACTGTCATGATGCAAGGATCAAGGTCATGATGACATTTATTGTAATGACTTGAATTTGTGAATTTTTAGTTTTTATGTACTTTGATTATTTTATACTTTTCTGTAGTTTCTACATGTTAATTTTGGAGTTTGGAGATGGTTGACATGGTTTCCGATGCGATCTAAAATGATTTGTGCGAGTTTGTAATTTTTAGAGGCTTGAAAAATCATGTAGTTGACTTTGATCAACATTCGTTGTTCTGAATTTTAGATGACAATTTGGACTACACCAACAGATTGGAAATGTCAAATCTGATTTAGTAGCATGGTTGATTCGGTATTGAGACCTTTATGTCTCATTCCGATCCTTCGATTAGAAAATAGTAAAAAGGGATTTTGGGGGTCAATTCAATGAAAAAAGATATTTTTTTTACAAAAATTCGACATCGCCATTGAGTCTAAACCGCCAAAATTAGCCTAGTAGCATATATTATTTAATATTGTTGGGTACCGAACGAATATTAAGGATCCGTTCAGAGATTTTGAAAGCCACACAAATCAACTGATAACTGATATCTCGTGCATGAGGTCACCTTCTTCGCGAAATGTGGAGAAGAAATTATTCCTTCATTACAAATGCGATGATGGGACCATGAATACGAAGAGTATCAGGTTGGGTCAGATCGAAGTCCCTTCTTTATAAATGGGAGAGTTCGAGTCTTGGACCTTCACAAAGTGAAACCCTGGATACAAACACGAAGGCCAATTTAATTGGCCGGTCTACTTTGTTCCTCATGAACGTGAAGGGTTGATCATGTTCGTGAGGTATTGTTCACCAAACAGTATTAAAATTCATTTTCACGTTGTTTCTCCATTTTTGAACCTTTGATATTCAGGTTTGGGAGATTCTTGAAGATTTATTCACCATTTGAGCTTGGGTAGGCTCTAAAACTTTATTTCATTATTTTTCATCGATTATATCATCAAAAACACCTTTAAATCATGATTTTAAAAAGAAAATTTGAGAATTTTACCGGTTAAGTTTAAGAAGGATCTGTGTTCGATTTGGACCTTGTTTTAAACCCATTTTTACGTTTGTAGATTCTTATAACCTTGTGAAATGCATTTCTAAAATAAAGTTTTAATTTTACCACTTTCGTTTACAAACTCATATTTTGAACCCATTTTGGACCTGGTCCAAATATGGGCGACGTGGATATTGTTATCTTTCTTTAATGCGTAGGTGCTATATTTGGATATTGAAGTTGATTTTGAGGCCGTTCATACGGTGTAAACTCCATGTTGAAGCACTTCAGATTGAGATTTCATTGTTTTGAGGTAGGTTATGGCATAAGTTCTTCCAAATTGTAGTTAATAGAATAAGTAAAACATGTTTTTGTCACGACCCAATTTATGAGTCTTGATGGCACCTACTCTTTTCTACCAGTAGGTAAGCCGAACCATAGCCTGGAGCTAGATGCAATGGGCTAACTTGGTGGAAAACTAGCCTAAAAGCTGGAATTAAACAATTAAAGGCTTAAACATCAATAATACAGTCATAAAGGTCTAATAGATAGATAAAAAACCAACAAAAATCTCAAGACTCAGTAATGGCAGTAGCTAATACAAAAGAATTACGAGTACTAAATAGTGAAATACAACCCGTCTTGAAAATGAAAAACTAAAAATAGATAAATAGAAGGAAAAAAGGGTAACTCCGACTCCAAGAACTCACTCAATCTCCAGAATCAACTCTACACGAATATTGAATCAACGACGACAACTAGTACTCAGATCTGCATCAAAAAGGGTACAGAAGTGTAGTATGAGTACCAGAACCACAGACACTTAATAAGCATCATTGGCAGACCGAGCTAAATCATAATATAAAGATGATAATATACAAGATAAATTAAGCTATTTCAGATAAAAGGGACAAACTAGGAAATAAGCTCCGACACCGTTGAATATAGATAAATAAATGCATCCGAGATAATAACATAAATATCATACCATTAAAACTACAAGATTGCCCTCCTTAAGTCAATGAATACGAAAAAATAAATAACTCAATACAGACCCTACAAGGCTGGAGGGTACAATCTAGAAAATGAATAACCGAATAGCTGTAAATAACTAAGCATCATGTCATAACCAAACATCCATTTGAATTGTACCATCTCCAATATAATTCAATGCCGTATTTGAACCAGAACTCATTAGTATCATCATTTGCTGGACATGAATCGGAACCCATATTGTCAAGATCATTATCAATTGTCAGACTCGAACTAGAACTCCTATTTATAATTCATATCCATGAACCATATCACCAATCCATACCAATAAGCTAACCCAATGGACTATGTTAATACCGTGTCTAATAAGTCATGCCAATACCCATGTCAATAGGCTATTCCAATAATCAAAGTCATAAGTTATTTCAATAATAGCATCTATAAGCCATCAATTATATCTGTAAGCTACATCTTATATATATAAGCCATAATATATATATAAGCCATAATATATCTATTAGCCATATTATATTTATAAGTCATATTACATCTATAATCCATATCATATATGTAAGCCGTATCATATCCGTAAGCTATATCATGTATATACACCATATAATATCTATGTGCCATTTTAAATCTGTAGGTCATATCATACCTATACACAATATAAAGTATATAAGCCATATCATATCTATAAGTTACACCTTTTAATCACGTTGGCATCTGTATCATTAAGCATGTCAATAGACCATATTATTAATCATATTCAAAAGCTATGTCAATAGCCAAACCTATAAAATATATACTTATTCATGTATAGGAATAATATCCTTAGCGATACTCGATATTAGCATCAATCCTCCCATATAAAACTAACATACTCAATAAATGTATTTAACCTCCTCAAGTGTCAAACCATCCATTAATATAAGTATATCATATGTAAATAAGCCTACAAGACTATCACAAGTCTTGGTCTAAGGTGGGCTAGAGGGGCCCACTCAACTCCTTGAAATTTATATTTAGGCAACTCCTATCACAGACTATGTTAAGGTATCTAAGTTTATTCCTAGATGTCAAGCAAGCCATAAATTTCCCTAAGATAGTAATCCTTCCCAAACATGAGCAACTAAGGCAATCCTACCTAAACAAAAGCAACTAAGGTAATTTACCTTAATTTAAACAACTAAGAACAATTCCACCCTAAACATGATTGACTAAGACAATTTCACTTAGCTTAAGTAATTAAGGCATTTATATTCTAAACATAAACCATGAAGCCCAATCCACCTAAGACATGAGTAACTATGCTAATTACTCTAAGTCCACGGTTTTAAGATAGCCTAATAGTCCAACTAAACCCAAAACTTTTAATCATATTTCCAACACCTAATCCCACCCTATATCTAGCATAATATCATAAACATATTACAAAATAACTCAATCTATGAAGAAGGTAAACCTAGCCTAACTGGGAATCTAAGAAGCTCAAAGAATTTTCTAAATCGCTAATTTCTCCTTCCAAAAAGCTTGAACAAGGTGCAATGCTATCAAAATTACAATCTACTTATCAATACGAGAATAATGATACTTATATTGCACCATTGCACTTCAGATACAAAATTACATAAAAATTCCATAAGGGGTTCATTTATGAAAATCACATTTTCTAAACCAACACAACATCCCACCATGCTCAAGGAACCTCTACCTTAAAAATGGATAGATTTCAAGTTATATTAGTGATAGAATTGAGTCATCAAGCTTTTAGGGATTTTAGTTATGAATAGAGAAACCAACCATGAAAATAATGGAAATCTTACTACAAATTTAATAGGAAATCACATAAATTAATAATGATAAACCCCTAAATCACCGATAATCGAACTCCTAAGAACTCCCACTTTTTAGGATTTAAGATTCTAAAGAATGGATAAAAATGGTGAAAAGTTGGGATAAGTGGGTATCTATACCCTTTTCAAGAAAGTGGATGCCACTGAAATAGATACTTGACTACTTTAGCAGTCACCACTTAAGCGCCTGGTACTGCTAAAGTGGTACCCGCCCCCACCAGCCAGGCCACCAAATTTGGACCATGGGCTACTTTAGCACTAGCCGCTAAAATGCCTATGTACCACTAAAGTAGTATATGCTGGCTGCCAGGGACACTAAAGTGACCTCTACTAAAGCATCCAAAGGACCGCTTTAGTCGTCGCACCAGATGTGCTATAGAAATATAGCACTTTCAATGCTTAAAATGAGGAAAATATACAAGTTTCTGAGGTTGTTTTGTTAGATATGATGCATTTTGGGTATGTTTTGCAGGAAATCGTGTTTGGGATGCTAAGTTCATGAAAAAGATGAAAAAGGTGTTTTGTCTACTTATGGGAGCAATTATGGATATTCAAGACAGTTTCCAAATTATTTGTGACGAAAACATGTGCGGAAATTGATGAAGAGCAGAAAAATAACTCCTGGCACATGCTAAGCCAACATGCAAATCACATGTAGCACTTGTGGACCGCATGTGGGGAAACCATGTGTCAGAAGTCCAACCTCTTTGTAATCAATAGGCAAAACTGGAAAAGTAATCAACGGACAGAACTGGAAAAGTAAATGGGGTATTTTGAATAGTAATATCAAAAAAGTGGCAAATATCAACTTCAGTTATAATTAGTCGTAGTTGAACACTAGGATTATGATCCTATGGCTTCTTAACTTTGTAAGCTTATCGTTCTTTGTTTAACCAACCTGATACCTTGCATGCAGAATTGATAAGTTATGTACCTTCTACACTCTTTTGGATGAGCAGGAGGATTACCCTTTAACTTTTGAGTCTTAGGATATAGTCTTACTAACCCTTATCTTGATCCCAGTTAACTATTACCTTTTGAGTCTTTAGTTATTAAATAAAATCTAACCATCTTGCTTAGATAAAACCCAGTAGTGTGGATCGATAGTTCAACTCCAAATTACTATTGTCATTATCTTTTTCTAGTCGTGGGGAATACAGAATTAGAGGAGGAAACAAATTTTATGGATTGTCAGTTGGCGAGTTTTCGAGCCTAAGGGAAAGGGAACCAAGGTCGAAACTACTATAACAAATATAGGACCATAGTAGAGAGTGAGATTAGAAACTGGAGGAAGAAGGATAACTATAGAGAGAAGAGAGATAAGTGTATTCTGCCTGGTAGATGAGATGCAGAATCAAGAATATAAGAGATACTGACTAAGCTGGTAAAGGGTAAAGAAAATTAGGAGATTAGCCTTAAGAAGATTCAGGCTAATGTTTTAGAGTTGACCCAAAAGGTTGAATCCCATACCACTGCTATCAAGTAGTTGGAGCACCAATTGGGGAAAATGTCAGCAACTCTAAATCAGAGGCAGCCAGGTACCCTTTTGAGCAACACTATGCAAAATCTAAAAGATGACAGTCATGTTCTTGCCATTACCACAAGGAGTGGTATGACTACTATGGATCCCCCACTACTTGCTGCGAAAGCTGCTGTTGATGAAACACCCATTGTGGAGCCAAAAAAGGTAACAAGTGGTGATGATGCAGTTGCTAAGAAAAGAGATAAGGGTCCAATCATTTAGCAGAAAATAAGGCAAATCCTAAGACCGCCCTCACCTTTTACTCAGGACTAATGCAGACAGTAGAGAAAGGAAAATTCATGTGATTTATTGAGATGCGGAAAGAGTTGAGCTTGAATATTCCTCTTCTCGAGGTATTGGAGTAGATGTCTGGATATGCCAAGTTTATGAAGCAATTATTCATAAAGAATAAAGGAGATACGATTGAAGATATTGATGGCTTGAACCACTATAGCGTAGTTACTATGAGGTCTTTGGCTCAGAAAAAGGGTGACCCAGACATTCACCATGCCATGTACTATTGGGTCATCCTAATTTACCAGAGCCTTATGTAACTTAGGAGCCAACATAAATTTGATATTGCTGGTCGTATTCAAGTAGTTGGGTTTAAACTCTTTAGAACCGTCTTCAATGTGGCTATTGATGGCTGACCGCACAGTGAAGAAACCCATGGGAATTTTGTTTCATGTGATTTGAGAGTTGCTAACTTCATCTTTTCGGGTGACTTTGTCATTCTGGACTGTAAGGTTGACACTGAGATGCCCATCATATTGGGGAGACCATTAATGGATACAGGTAGAGAAATGGTTGACATGGAGAAAAGAGAGCTAAAGTTCAGAGTCAACGGCGAGGAGGCCACATTCAACATCCAAAAATCAATGAAGCAATCAATCGACTTTAGAGTGGTGTCGGTGGTTTATTGCATTGATGACACTGAAGGGTATTCCTATGGGTATCTTGATGAATTCTAAGTAACCAAGATACCCACATCGTGCCGTGATGCTAAATCAAGTACTGCATGAGAGCCAACCCATGGTCTTGTTTGTGAAGTCTAAGTAACCAACACAATCAAGTTGTGTCGCAACTTAAATCAAGCACTGAGTGGGAGATAACTCACTATTTTAGTGTCCACATTTTTGTTGTTTTTCTTTTGTAGGATATTTAGCTCTTAGACTTACTCGGAATATGGTAAAATTTCTATATTCATCAATTTCTAGGTAAGAGGAATGTTTGATCAACCCATCATGGTCACAAGTCCCAAACGGGCCAGGTAAGTTGAGAAATAATTGAAAGTATGAATTTTTGAGGATGAGAATGGAAAGTTGTGGACTTTGGTACATATTTATACTTTTGGAACCATAAACTTAAGTTTTAGGACCATGAGTAACTGGAAAAATATAAAAAAAATACCAAGTTCGAACTGCAGGAAAGTGGGCCAAAATCCCTGCACATGCGCCCTGCACATGCTGGCCGCATATGGAACATGCACCCAATACCTAGTAGCATGTAACAGGCGCATATAGCTGCCATGACTAGATTAGTTGTGGGCCTAAATTTTAATTAAAATTTTTGGCCCACCAACACCTATTTAAGACCTAAAATAGCTCTCATCCTTATTTAAATATCATTAGCCTCATCTCAACTCATTCAAATCCTCAAAAATTCAACGTTTCTCTTTAAATTCAAAACTTCCCTCATAAAATATAAACTAACCCTACACTTAAGTAAAGCCTAAATTGAAACCTATTTGAGATACCAAATTTCCCCAACACACTAGAAGCAAGTTCTCACTTTGATTTTGCTTGATTTCTTATTTGTTCACTTCCAAATTTTCATAAAATAGGTAACTTTCTTGGCTTCTAATAATTATGTATTAATTTATTTATTGAATAAACAAATTGATATGTGTATTCCCATGCAAAATAAATAGAATCTATCATGGTTGTATGTAAGAGCCTTGAAGTAGCCTATAACTCAATGTAGGCCCTTGTCTTGAATTAAATTCTAAGGTTAGGCCCCAACCGAAAGTTGAACTTGAATGGGTAGAGTAATACCAGAAGTTGAACATGTTTAGTTTTCTTTAAAAATCATGATTCTTGATAGGTGTGTGAATGTTGCACTTGTTGGGATTTAAATAGGTTATAAGGGTGTGAAAATTAAGGAAAACTTTGAACTTTTTGAATTTTGTGTTTTTCTTCAACTTTTGCAATCCAACATTTTTGTTGGAAACTAATGACTCATTTTCCAGGTACATATGTCGCCTAAAGCTGCTAAGAAAAAGAAGGCAAAGACATAGAGGAGACACGATGAGTCTCTTAAGCCAGTGGTTCGGTGGAGGAGTACCCTATTATACAACTTAGAGATGCTGTAATTGGGGCGACACACAAAGTGACCAGAGGACAGATGCGCCAGGTAGCTGAGACTATTATTATTGGTGCTATTGGAAAACCACTACATGAGTAGTAACAGTGGGGATACGTCCAGATTTCAATGAGCCTAGGTCTCAGGCAGAGGTAGTTCAAATTCGCTAGGCAGCCCAGGCTATTATAGCCCGACCGAGGATGAAGTCCACGTAGATATCACCTTCGTACACTCCTCCACTGAGTGATCATAATAATAAAGAGAATAAATATTCAGAGTTAGGTTCACATAGTAAGGACCCCTAGTCTAAGGAGGGATTCTGGGATTCATTTGAGGATGTAGAGAAGGAGGGGTTATCAGCGATACCCAGTCTGAGGAGGGTACTGCCAGTCATGTACAACAGTCAGATATACCCCAGTCTGAGTAGGGTATATAAAAGACATACCTTGATGCACCATTACAGCAAGAGCAGAATCCCACACCCATTATGAGGAGATGTGGGAGATATTTAATATGGACATTCATATTTTTGAGGTAGGTAGGCCTAAGAGGCTTATTTATGAGGAGCATCAAATTGATCTATCTAGACTGAGTCAAGTACAACAATTACGGGTTGCATTCAATCATTAACAGTTAGAGTGGATGACCAGGCCACTCTGTTCTTATAGCCAAGGTATGGTACTTGAGTTTTATGAAAAGTATCGTGCTAAAGTAGTTCTTCCTATACGCAGAGCTTTAAGCCTAATGAGACACATAGAGTAGCCATAATTTCATCATATACTTGTGAGAGGGGTCAGAGTTGATCTTTCAGTAGACACCTGTTTGCCTGCTTTTCTATCTTTTAAGCTTTGTTCTAGTTCACGTTATTACTCTTTTGGGATTAAATTAGTCATAATTCCCTCCCTCATAAATTATAAAATAATTTTTTAAAATTACTCCCTCCATTTAAAAAAGAATGATCTACTTTCCTTTTTAATCCATTTTAAAAAGAATGACTCTTTCCTTTTTTAACAATAATGACTCTTTCCCTTTTTAACAATAATTTTAATTTTCCACATGACATGTTTAGGACCACAAGATCAAAGACTATCTACTGCACGTGATAGATACATCATGCGGAAGACTGAGCATAGATGAGAGATAGTTGAGATGGCTAGGTGGATAGCCAGCTATATTTCACCTTTGGATGATTCGACCGCATGGATCGAGGATCATATATGATCAAGTAAGGTCTTTTGACTTTTGATTCTAAGTTTTGGTGATTGCTTATTCGATATCGACTATTCCCTATAGCTTCAGATAATACATTGACTTGGGAGGGAGTATCCCTAGTTGTTAGTTTGATGGACAGATATTCTATTGATTTTACAACCATCCTTTGGCATGAGATCCATGGTAGAGCATTTTGGGAGATAACTAATCTGCCATTCTTCTGCCTGATTTAGAGGTTATGTGATGAGGTTGGTGTACATGAGATACCAGGAGTAGATGATAGGGTACTTATGATGGATACTGCACTGATAAAGAGTATGAAGAATCTGACACGTCTAGTCCTTCCCAAGAGATCTATAGAGACTACTGCAATACCTCAGTCCTAAACTGAGGGCCCATCAATTTCCACAGAGCCCGGGGATGGACATAGAGGTGATGTAGGAGTTAGTGTTGATATGGAAATAGAGGAACAGAGAGAGGCCCCAGATATGAGTACCCAAGATGAGGGGACACCAGTGACTTCTTTATCAGCCCCAGATTCGACCTGAGAATCGGTTGGCATATCTTCAAAGCCTACTCAGCCATCCACTACAACTCTTGCTACAAGTATGATTACTATATTTTGAGAATTCTTATAGAGCTTAATGGACACTTAGAGGGCCACTAATGCTTGGTTATAGGTTGTTGAGACTGAGATGACTACCCTATACTAGCAGATGTGTTTAGGGGTTTGAACTATATTTAAGATGTCAAAGGCCAAATGGGAGGCCACTAGAGAACTACCTCATCTGAGTTATGTGCTGACTTACCAATACACCTTGATGAGTATGAGAGATAAGTCAAAACCTGATTTATAGAGATAGAGGCACTGAATCTATCCCAGATAATAGAGGATATAGATATATTATGAGTAGAGGTATGCTCTCTCAGAGAGAGCCATGTAGCAACCACTCCTTCATTCATACCCCTAGTGGTCCAGATATCATCTCTGCGCACACCCAAATATTTTGATTTCTTCACAAAAAATGATGATGAGGTCCCGATAGTTGGGTCCAAGAGAGGTCACATAGAAGACTTGCAGGATCCTAATATGCCATATGACCAGGTCGCTAAAAGGTTAAACATGATTTAATGGATTCTGCTCTTGTTGAGAGGTTGAGGGATAATACGATAGTACTGGGTGAATATTCTAGTAGTGCACCATGATCACCACCACCTCCAATAGCTGTTATGCCCCTATTTGGGGATGATTTTGACATAGACTCTTAGTGAGTCCTGGGTATATTCTCATTTCCCTTTGTTTTGTATTATTTTTGTGCATTGAGGAGAGTGCGCAATTTTTAAATTGGGACTAGGAGATACCATAGTTGCCATGGGTTTTTGATGCCGTGCTTCTCTTTATGTCGGTCGTGGTATGGTTGTAGAACCGGCATGTCTAGGATAATTTGTGTTGTATTGTGTTTTATTTTGTATTGTGTTTTGTTTTTGTGTTATTAGGAGATTTTTAAGTATTTAGGAAAGTTGTCATGTTTTTATTGATATTTGAGAAAAATGATATCCCTCCAAAATTTATATTTTAGAGCTATGTGAATGTATATATATCTGAACATTGTGGATCTTGTTATGACATTAGGATTAGGGATATGATAATCACTTGCTAACAATTACATGAATTGGATAAGTAGTAGCTTATAGTATTGACTCTATGCTATGTGTGTGTGAAATGCTACATAGTTCTCTTTGTGTGTTGAATTCAAAACTTGCCTTGTTAGTGTTTTCTAGGTTGAAGGTTGTCAGTTAGGAAATGATCATAGGCCGTTTTTTAATTTTAGTCCACTTTTAGCCTAAATGACCTTCCATGTGTGAAATAGTATCCCTTGACCCTTATTTTGAGCCTTATAGCATATTTCTTTGTTTTCACCATTCACCTTCCCATTTGTGTTACAATGAACCTGTGAAAAAATATAAGAGAAAAATATTATTGAATTGTTGTAACTACATTATTACATTGAGGCCCTATTTATAGACAATACATTCCAATCCTTTTCCTAATAGGACACTACATTACAATCCTTTTCCAAGTAGGGTTTTATATGCTATTCCTATTCCTACTCATATTCTAACACTCCCCCTCAAGCTGGTGCATAGAAGACATATGTACCAAGCTTATTATGGATGTAACTAATATGAGAATCGGTGAGGGGCTTAGTGAAGATATCTATAAGAAAGTTAATAAGGACTGCTTTGGACATCTGGGAGACCTCAATTGAAACGGAACAAATTAAAAAAATGATTCGAAAAGTAGTAAATATTGCCGTAAAGTTGATGTGTCTCTGGAAAATTATTGAAAACTGGTATAAAATATATAGGTCATCTTGAAATCAAGAGACGAGTAGATCTTGAACATGAAAGTCACCAAAAACTTAGTAGAAACACGCTCACACGCCGGATTATTAGATTTGATGGCTGAAAAGTGACTACAATATGAGGAAAAAAAGTATATGGGTAGGGTCAAAATGATGACACGACCCTACTGAAAAAGAGAATAATGTGTAGGATTGAAATAATAGCACGACCCTATTAAGAAATAGAAATTATATGAGTAGGGTCAGAATGATGGCATGATCCTACTAGAAAGAGAAATTATATGGGCAGGATCGAAATAATGGCACGACCCTACTGAAAAAGATCTGAGGAGTCACCGGAAAGACGTAAGGAACTATGTAAATTAAATCTGAGGAGTCACCAAAAAGATGCATGGTGCTATGCAACTTAGATATGAGACAGTAATCTGGAAAGATGCATGGTGCTACGCAAATCAGATATGAGAAACTAGTCACCAGAAAGAAGTACGGTGCTAAGAAAAATAGATATGAAAAAGTAGTCACCGGACAGATGCATGGTGCTACGCAAAGATATGAGAAAAGATTCATTAGAAAGATACACAGTGAGTCAGTGACCCAACTTTTGCTAACATAATCATTGGATAGACGGCGGCATATATGGTTTATAGCCGCCCGCCGACAGTGGAAACTCTTTGATTTTTTACCAAGATCGTGGAAGCTTTGATACCATGGGCCTTGGGCCTAACACAACCTCAAAAGCTAGCTCATGAGGAGAGGACTGCCTAAGACCATATAAGGAGACTAAGGACCCTTTAACCCACTGATGTGGGACTCCAACACCCCCTCACACGCCCAAGGCTAGATATCTGGAGCATGAACAATATAAGACGGGGGAACCAACATTGGAAACAATGAACTGGGTGGGACTGGCTCTAATACTATGATAAAGAAATAGACCTTGGGCCTAAATCAACCTCAAAAGTTAGCTCATGAGGGGAGGATTGGCCAAGTTCATGTAAGGATGCGAATTACCCATCCCTTTTCCAATATGGGATACTTAACACTCCATCGCACATCCAGAGCCTGTTAACTGAAGTGTGGACAATATAATATGGGGGCCCAACATTGGTGAATAAAGATTTGGGGTGGGCCTGGCTATCATACCATGATAAGAAAATGGACCTTGGACCTAACTCAACCTTAAAAGATAGCTTATAAAGGGAGAATTGCCCAAGTTCATATAAGGAGACCAATTACCCATCCCTTTTTTGATGTGGGATACTTAACACTTCCCCGCACGCCCATACCTTGTTAACTGGAGCTTGGAAAATATAGTATGGGGGCCCAACATCGGTGAACAAAGATTTGGAGTGGGCCTGGCTCTGATACCATGTGAAAAAATATAAGAGAAAAATATTATTGAATTGTTATAACTATATTATTACATTGAGGCCCTATTTATAGACAATACATTCCAATCCTTTTCCTAATAGGACACTATATTACAATCTTTTTCCAAGTAGGATTTTATATGCTATTCCTTTTCTTATTCATATTCTAGCAGAACCTGTTTTGGCCCTGGTCCTCCTTGGACATTGTGCACCTCAACTCAGGCAAAATGCCTTAATTGAGGGTGGATATCATAGGGGTGCATAATGTAAAGTGGGTATGTAGAAAGGAAAAATAAGAGACAAAGTTAGTCAAGATGGGTGTGGTAGTAAAAGAAAAGAAAGAGAAAAATAAAAAAAGTGAAAAATAAAGAATAAAAGACCACACCCAACCTAAATGTGTAATAAAAAATAAAAAGGGAGAAATAAGGCTAGAATAAGAAGGAAATATGCTAATAAGTGAGACCCCAAGGTTAGTGTAGGTCCAAGGAGGCTTAGTCACTTGATATGCCCATATGTACCAGAATCACCCAAGCCTACATTACAAGCCGAGAAAAGTCCTATAGTGATCCTAACTTCAATGTCTGAATGCTAAGGTAAAGAAAATAAAGGCAAGCCTATGGTATTTGATGCACACTGATTGGAATTTCTCTTCTAAGTGTGAGTGTCTCTTGACTGTACCTCCATTGTCATGTATTATTTCATATGAGTGAGTGGGACATCTTTGTTATGAGAGTAGTTGAGTCATATTGTTAGCTGCTTGATTATTTTAGGAAGTGAAACTTGTACATATATGTGGTTGTCTGTTGCTAATGGAATACCATATTTATACACAGTTGGTTTTGAAAAGTGAGATTGCAGGTGGTGTTATGATTTGAGCTAAAAGTATTGATTGATTGCCTTGAATAACTTAGATTCTTCTAGTTAAGCCTCGTGTTTTATTTTGTTTTACAGCCTGAGGACATACAAATGTTCTAAGTTGAGGGGGTTGACGTGCTATAGAAATATAACACTTTAGACGCTTAAAATAAGGAAAACATAAAAGTCTCTGAGGTTGTTTTTTAGATATGATGCATTTTGGGTATATTTTGCAGGAAATGATGTTTTGGATGCTAAGTTTATAAAAAAATGAAAAAGGTATTTTTTGCTACTTATGGGAGAAATTATGGATGTTTGGGACACTTTTCGAATTGGTCGTGACTAAAACATGTGCGAGAATTGAAGAAGAGATGAAAAATAACTTTCGGAACATGCTAAGTCAACATGTAGACCGTATGTAGCATATGTGAACCACATGTGTCCAAAGCATATGTCAGAAGTCCAAAACCCCGAGAGCTGACCTATAGGAAATTTTAGTCCAGGCACATGCGGTCACTACTTGCATCCAGCCTGCAGGCCCCATGTACTATTTGCACCCAAGGACAGGGTGCATGTAGAGACCACATGTAGCCACCAACCCTGTTTTCTCCTATTTCGTTCGGGCTTTGATTTTACGGTTTCCTCATGTACTATAAATACTCCTTATGTGTTTTTAGTAGAAGTAATACTCTTGATACTTACAAACATATTTTGATTCCAAGATTCGATTTTAGTCTTGGAATTCTTTTGTATTGATTTCGGTTGATTATTTCAGTTACAATTTTGGGTTTTTACTTGTGATTATTGTGATTTCATCTTATGCTTTCAATTATGAATATTTTTGATTACTTCACAAGTATGATCAGCTAAAAACCCTTAGCTAGGGTCGTTGAAACCCTGGCAAATTGATGATGTAGGGGAAGTACTATTGTTTTTCTGAACCGTTACCCATGCATGCATTGTATTATCTTTGCTTTAATAATGGGTGCACACGTTAGGATCCCACCTAGATTATTTCTACTCACTCCAAAAGAGGAGTAGAGACTAGGAAAAGATAATGACAACAGTAATTTGGAGTCTAATTGTCAATCCACACTACTTGGTTTTATCTAGTAAGATGGTTAGATTTCATTTAAACTAGAGACTCAAAAGGTAATAATTAATTTGGATCAAGATAAGGGTTAGTAAAGCGACATCCTGTGACTCAAAAGGTGAAGGGTGAAATCCTTCTACTCATCTAAAAAATTGTACAAGGTACATAATTATCAGTTCTACATGCAAGGTATCAGGTTGGTTCAACAAAGCACAATAAGCCTATGAAGTTGAAAGCTAGGGGATCATAATCCCAGTGTTCACTTACGACTGATTACAACCAAATTTGATATTCACCACTTATTCGATATTGCTATTCAAAAATCCTTATTTACTTTTCCAGTCTTGCCAGTTGATTACAACAGTTGAGAGCTATAATTCCATGTATTCCCTTACGATTTGACCCCAAACTCTGTTGGGTTTACTATATTTGGCAGTGATCGTATCATCTTCAGAGTGGAGGTGTAGCTTGGATGTCACCAGCACCAGATATCAGGCACTATTTGAATCTTAAAGAAATTTCTATTCTCTGCCACCCTCTAGGGATTTATCCAGAATCCCATAAGCATAATAAACTATGCTATACTATCAAGTTCGACGTTCTAGACTCAATAACACATTCAAATTTTCCATCTGAGGTCATATTGACAAAAAGTAGGTTCCACATCCACTTGCCATTTTCTTAACTTTCAGCCATAGCTCGATATAAGTCTCGGAGCTTTGGAACCCAACCAAGGGTCCACCTAATTGAAAATTGATGTTTTGAAGCTATTGGAACAGTCATAATTGGCATATAAGGTCGTTCAACTAGAGTTTTCACCCGGTAGATAATTTGAACCAGTGAAGGCTTCAAGGCAAAAAATTGGCTCTAGAAACCAATGAATTGCCTAGTAATCAAACTGTCAGTTCCAACAAGTCATAAATGAGTTAAGGGAAGCTATAGGAAAGCTCTAAACGTAAAAAAAAAAATTAGAAATACAAAAAATGACCTGGAGGGTCATTACAATATCCACTACTACAAGAATTTTTGTCCACAAAAGTAAAGGATTAGAATGTACCTAAAGATTCAAATAGGTGAGGATAATAGGTCCGCATCTCTCTCTCGATATCCCAAGTAATCCTCTACTGGTAGGTGCCTACACTGAACCTTAACTACTAGAATCTCTCTAGTGCGCAACCATCTGACATAACTAGCAAACATGAGAACAGGTTCCTCCACGAAGGTCAAATGCTCATCCAACTAAATTGAGTACCATATAAGAACATGAGACGGGTCAATAATATACCACCGTAATATAAGGAAAAAGAAAATCAAATGGACAACAATAAAATGTGGGGGTAAGGCTAAGTGATAATCCACGTGTGAAGAATCTAAAAGGGCCCAATATATCTGGGACTGAGCTTTCCTTTCCTCCCCAACCTCATCACACCCTTTATGGGCGATAAATAGAGGAATACCCAGTTACCAAATCCAAATTTTAAGGCATGAAGTCTATGATCTGCATTAACTATCTGCCTACTTTGAGCTGGAGTCAACCTATCCCAAATCACCCAAACTCTATCCAATGACTCCTGAAGCAAGTCAGTACTACGTGGTCTAATCTCAAAAGTCTCGAACTGACAGGAACCAAACCAAGGCTAGTCGTGTCGGGTGCCTCGAGTCCAACCAAGATCGGAGACCACCCCAATGCCCAACCATAATCATCCCGCAACCTATGTCGGATGTATTCCAAACATAATATAAGATAAAACAATAAATACTCAAAGACAATAACAGAATCCATAACTATAACCAACCAATAATAAATCAAATATCCAACCAGTGTCATCCCAAATACCAATACCAATACCAAGGATGATACCAATACCGATACCGGTCATGCCCAAAGTAGTCACACAAAGCCTCTATACAAAAAAAGAATATCTGACGGGACATGACTGCGACCATAGCTAAAACTAAAGTCCAAGAATAAAAAATAACATAAAGAAGTCTATATCATAAAATGGAGCCTTCCGAAGTATGGAATCTCACCACTTTAGTCTGACAAAAAGCTGTCCTCGAATTCAATCATTGAGCAGGAAGAGTAGTATGTCGGTTCCTGCATCGCGTGGGGATACAACACCCGCTAATGGATTAGTGGGTGAACATAGCATGTACTCAGGAATAAGAGTAAAATAATGCGAACATTTAAGACCAAGTGCAATCACATTCATTCATTCAAACATACATACATATATATGTGTGTGTGTGTATATGTATATATATGTATGTATGTATATTTCATACCCTGGAAGGAAAGTGGGTTTAGCATGCATTTAAAATCTTAACTTGGGTTATGTGTCTTGACTGTCCTAAAACCACCCATGAGCTATATGGTTCCAGTATCACCCCTGAACGGGCCTCAGTGTGTAGCCACATGAACTGAAGATATCATAAGGGATGGGGATTTCTGTGTACCCTTCGGTCTTCATGAAACATATATACAAATATAACTTAGGGGATTCCCGTGTACCCCACAAGTAAATAATCACCATGACCAACCCTCATGTCGGCAAACATGAGTTTCTAGTGTCCATCCATCGGACTCACACCTTTACGGTCAGCTATCATACCCCACCATTATTGCCTAATTAAAATCTTTACCACATAACTAAACCAACAATTCCAAGATTTAATTACCAAGTAATTATGAAGTGGTATTGTCTTACTGACTATAGATTGCAAGCGATATCATTAGCTAATGCTTAGGGGATTCCCATGTATCCTATGGACTCAATTATAAAGATCACTTGGGGGATTCCCGTGTACCCCACAAGGTTTTAATAACCAAAGCCATGGCCACCAAGTACTTTCCAAAGCATTTAAAAGCAACCAAACCAATTTATGTTCCATTACCATATTATGCAATGCAAAGATTTCAATAAAATTCAAATTATGTGACAAAACCATTCTCATAATTATTTTAACAAACATGTTGAGGACATATAGTTTCCAAAACCAAAATTAAGAGCTAATTAACTATTCCCATGCAACCATATGTTTAAACAAACATTATAACATGAAAAAATATAAATAGAACATGGGAAAAAATTATCCAACCATTAGTAACTAAAACCCTCAACATATATTTCAAAACCAACACAAAGCCACAATTATACCATGAAAAAATAAAGTAAATCATGCTTTTAGTTGAGCTAACAATGAGGGAGGAGTAACATGCCTTAGACAACGAGGAAGATGGAGAGAAACCACCCTTTAGATCCTTAATTGATTGCCTTGAAGAAAACCTAGCCTTTCTTGACCTAAGATCTTGAGGGAGATTTAAGAATGTTTGATTTAGGAATTGTAGGTTACTAAAGTCCAAAAAGTGTTTTGTCATGGCGTCAAAAGAAATTAAGAGGGGAAATATCTAGAATACTCCCAACTTAAACTATAAAAATTCCCGTAGATGGATATAGTTGGACCCCTCCACTCGTACCCACATCATACGAGTGGTACCATCCAGTCGTACCCAGAATAGGAGGTTGGGTATCAACACACTGTCCACCATATGACTCATCTTTCCCCACTCATACCCATACCATACGACTAGTACCCATAATTCATATCCAAGACAGAATTAAAGGGGTTGGACACTGGATAATGTACGACTTCACTGTACCACTCATAACCTATCCTTACAGCTCATAGTTAGACACTCCTACTCAGAGCCAAATCAAGTCACTAAGTTTCAGATTAAGTGAAGGATCAACCCAATGACTTGTCACCAACCATAGGACCCGTACCACCAAACCCTAACCATAATAAAATCTTGACCACCAAGAACTGGATATACTATGAGATGGGTCCCCTGGACTGTACCCTTACCATACAACTCATATAGTAAGTCGTATAAACTATAAAAGTCTGAAAACTCAGTAAATTTCCAAGGTCCAAATCCCAGAGGGTTTTAATTCTCCCCTACTTAGATCACTAATCCTCAAATAATGTCATAAGGCAGTACAAGTATGGTTTACACCCCAACACCCTGAATCTGATCTTTAACTAAGTTAGAAAACAAAGATTCTAGGAAGTCAATCTTCCTTTAATAAAGTTTGAAAATAAAAGTATGATGAAGAACACATACTTTTCGCATGAATTTCCACAGCAGAAAATAGAAATCGATACTTGAACTTCATGTCCACTTCGGCTTCCTAAGTAGCCGCTTTAACCCTGTGGTTCCTCTATAAAACCTTGATCGAAGCTACATCCATGGTCTACAATCGACGAACTTGCCGATCCAAGATCTCAACCATGATTCCTCATATGATAAGGAATCCAAAATACCAATATCCCTGATAAGTACGATTTGATATGGATCACCCTTACACCTCCTCAACATAGGAAATAGAAAACCATATGAATAGAGCTCAAACTAGAAGACAATCTAACTCTTATGCAACATTATCGACCCTTCTCAAAACTGAGTATGGACCAAAATACCAGGAACTGAGCTTTCCCTTCTTACCAAATTGCATCACTCGCTTCATGGGAGACACTTTTAAGAATACCTTATCCCCAACCTCCAACTCTAACTCTCTTTGCCTCACATCTGTATAGGACTTTTGGCGAATTTAGGCGGCCTTAAGCCTATCCCAAATCACCTTCACATTCTCTGTGGTTTGGTGAACCAAATCCAGGATAAATATATCTGGCTCACCAAGATTGAACCATCCAATAGGAGATCTACATCTCTTACCATGTAACACTTCAAATGTTACCATCTCAATGCTAGAGTGGTACCTATTATTGTAAGCAAACTCTATAAGATGCAAATGCTCAACCCAATTACCACCATAGTCAATCACACAAGCATGAAACATATCCTTTAATGTCTAAATAGTTCTTTTTGCTTGCTCATCTTACTATGGGTGGAAAGCAGTACTCAGACTAACCTTAGTCCCAAATCCTTTATGAAATGACTGCCAAAAGTGAGATAAAAACTGCGTACCACAATCCAAAATAATAGAAACAGGCACCCATTCAACTTCATAATCTCATGAAGATACAACCTTGCATAATCCTCCACTGAGAAGTTAGTCCTCACTAGCAAAAATTGAGCTGACTTCGTCATCCTATCCAAGATGACCCAAACTGAATCAAATTGATTTCAAGACCGAGGACGACCAGTAATGAAATCCATATTAATCACTTTCAATTTCCATTCGGGCAACTCAATTTCTTGATACAATCCGCCAGGTCTTATATGCTCAACATTCACTTGCTAACACACCATGCACTTCGACAGAAAATTAGCCACATCCTTCTTCATATTGTTCTACCAATGCATCTTTTTAAGGTCATGATATATTTTCGTCAAATCGAGATGAACCACATAGCGTGACTAACCCACCTCAACCAAGATCTTTTCTTGTAACCCATTGACATCGGGAATGCATAATATCCCTTGGTACCATAAAGTACCATCACTACTAATCTAAAAGGCCATCACCCTCTGCCCACCAACTTTACCCTTGATCCTCATCAACATAGGATCTAAAACTTGTTTCTCCTTAATTTTAGCACCAAGATATGGCTGCACCACTTTCTAAATAAATACTCCACCATCTTCAGATTCCAGGAGACAAACCCTACGGTTTGCAAAATAATAAATATCCTTCACCAACTCCCACTTCTTCTTATCCACATGATCTAGAATCCCCCTGGACAACCTGCTAAGAGAATCAGCAACCACATTAGCCTTACCTGGATAGTAGACTCATGTCATAATCCTTGAGCAACTCAAGCCATCTCCTTTTCCTAAGGTTAAGCTCTTTCTGAGTAAACACACACTATAGGTTCTTATGATCAGAAAATATATCCACATGCACTCCATACAAATAGTGATACTATATTTTCAATGCAAACACCGCAGCTAACAATTCCAAATCATGAGTTGGATAATTTCTATCATACACCTTCAACTTCCTAGAGGCATAAGCTATCACCTTTCCATGCTATATCGAAACACAACCAAGACCAATATGAGAGACATCATAATAGAACACAAACCTATCCATGTCTTTTGGTAAAGTCAAAATCAAAGCCGAAGTTAGCTTACCCTTCAGCTCTTCCAAACTACCCTCATAAGTATCAGACCATAAGAACTTTACCTTCTTCTGAGTCAACTTAGTCAAGGAGGTAGCTATAGAAGAAAAACCTTTTACAAAACTCCTGTAATAACTAGCTAAACCCAAGAAGATCTAAATATCAATTGGAGTCATGGGTCTAAACCATTTCTTAACCACTGCAACCTTCTATGGATCTACCATGATACCCTTACTAGAAATAATATGACCTAGAAAAGTGACCACATTCAACCAGAATTCACATTTCAAAAACTTAGCATACAATTGTTGCTCTCTTAAGGTATGCAACACCAAAAGGAGGTGATCGTCATGATCCACCTTACTCTTAGAGTACACCCAAATGTCATCTTCGAAAACAATGATGAACAAGTCCAAAAACTGATGATTGACCCTATTCATCAAATCCATGAATGTCGCTTGGGCATTAGACAACCTAAAAGACATAACTAGAAACACATAATGCCAATATCAAGTACGTAAAGCAGTCTTAGGGATATCCTCCTCCTTAATCTTTTAATTGATGATACCTAGATCAAAGATCAATTTTGGAGAAATACTTAGCACCCTATAACTGATCAAACAAATCATCTATCCTTTGAAGGGGATACTTATTCTTTATCGTCACCTTATTTAACTGTCGGTAATCAATACACATATGAAGGGAACCATCCTTATTACGCACGAACTGGAGCATGCATCATGGGCTCTACTCCCACCAGCTAAAAGAGGTGTAGCCTAGTCCATTCCCACTATATTTTAACTTCTTTAGGGTCAAGGGGCACTTTGGTCCTTCAACTCAACCCCAAACATCCAGGGGATGAATTATAGCATCCAAAAGGGCATTATTTGCCCATCTTCCTAAAAATTTCTCATGTAAAAACCCCCCTCTTTCCAATGAAAAAGTGCAAGTTTCTTCTCTCAAGAACACAAATAATTCAAGATTACAAGTTTAAGAAACCCTCAAGAAATCTTTAAGAAATCATCTATTAAGGTATATGTGAGTTCATCCATGGGTCCCCTTTCACCCATGGAGCCCAAGAACCTTCTTTTCAATTAAATTATGAATTTTTCCATTATTATGAAGTTGTATAAGTTCAAGATTCATTTAAATCATGTTTCTCCTTAGTAATTTGATTCAATACATGTCCTATTATGTTCCTATGAAAAGATTGGTTATCTCATGTCTCAAGTTTCAACTTTTCCATGTTGTGTTCAATTGAATTTCATGTCATAATATTGAATTGTGAATTTATCCACTTATTTATATTATTTTCGTATGTTTTAAGACATTCCCATATTCAAGACCATGATTCCCAAGTGTTTGATGAAATGTCTATGCTTTTGGATATTTGAACAATAATCACTGATTATAGTGTTTCAAGTTTGATATTATGTATCCATTAGGCTAGTTGTATTAAAAGTGAATCAAAGGGATTGAAGTAATGTATGCAAGAATTTGTGTAAGTTGATTCAAAATTATATGTTGTTGATGTTGGGTATATTGGTGTGATGGTAATTCTCATGGTTTAGAGAGAAATATAAGTTTAGAGATATATTATTAGTAGGCTATGATGGAAGTAAGTGTGGTTCATTAAAGGTTTGGGGATATCCTAGTTAAGTGTTAGAATCAAAGTTTGAATCTTGGATGATTGAGCTAATCGAAAGAAGCTAAAATTCTTGATAATGTGAGCTCAGTGTCTGGTGTTACCCATGAAAATTATAAGTTAGTCAATGTTTAAGCAATTGTATACTGATTGTTGGGACTATAGAAAGTTAAGAGTTCTATCTCAGAAGAAAGTATTAGCAGTGGTTTTCACATTGTCAAGTGTAGTCCTTAATGGTGAGATTATTATCTTTGTGTGTTGATAAATCTCAGACTCTAGAGTAAAATGGTTGCAGTTCAATAAAGAATTTATTAAGGGGTCCATAGATGTAATGCCCCGAGTCTGTACTCCAAACGCTACACGGTGCTCATAATCCCGAAGGACCACAAGCTAACCCATGATTGGTACCGGATGCAATAATCGAACAATAATACTATAACTATTGAAAAATAGACAAAAATTTCCATAACGTTCAAATCTATAAAAAAAATTTGAATATGGTATCACAATACCAAAATGGAACATCAATATTGAAAAGCGAACAACTATCTGAAAATACTCTAGTCTGAAAAACCTCAAAACTGTCTGAACTGTGGAGCTGATGGGACAAGTCCCCAACTAACTTCGACTACTGAAATAATAATAAAATACTAAAATAAGTCAAGTCCTCAAACTATGAGGACTTACCACTACTCTGGCTGCTGAAAGTCTAGTCTACTAAGGGTGCTCGGGAGCTCGTACGTCTGAACCTATGATACAAGCATCATTTCACAAGAGAAAATTATGTGTCAGTACTTTGAATATACTAGTATGCTAAGTGAGGTAGGCTAAAATACATGGGTTCATATGCATGAACAAATACTAACTGACTATCATGAGAATGACTGAATGAGAGTACATACATGAATATGTAAACAGTAACTGAGATCGTGACAACACTGAATACTGAGTCTGAATACTGATTAGCTAATATTTGAGTTTACTAATTCTATATTACTGATATCTGAATGACTGTATCTGACAGTCTTGAATTCTATGGAACTATACTGAGTTTCATACTGAGCTGAGTGACTTATCTGACAGTATTGAATCTATAGAACTGAACTAAGTTCTATACTAAGATAGAATCTAAAATTGAGACTGTGGAAAGTAATCATCTAACCGACATGCCCCTTCTCTATCTGATTTGGGGTCCAACCTGTAACCCCAGTTTAAAGGGTGTCAATACTATGCCATGGGTAAGGATAAGTGCTGAGTCACCCTCATCTGGCAGGTACTCTGAACGAGAATGGTGTTACCATCATTTGGCAGGTAGATCACCTTATCAACCCTCATCAGGAAGGTTGATGTCCCAACCTACAGTGGCTACGTAGTTCTAGAATGCAAGGACTGTTTCTAAGGATTTCACCCTCTATTGGCAAGTAAGTCCTCATCCTTGGGTTCACTCGGTGCTGAGTCCTACTCCCATCTGAATAGACACTGGATTGAATTCTTAGCTGTACTAGCCTGTACTTAACTATTACTGATTATACTGTATGACTGAACTGAACTAATTCTACTAAACTGAACTAGACTAATTCTGAGTTCACTTAGTTTTCCTAAGTTATGTAACTGACTGAATTCTATTGATCATGATATGACTGATACAACTCTGTGATTGACCATGGCTCTAGACAAACAACTCAATTATTGGGTATTAAATACTTCCAGGACTCGATAGCATAAATTTAAAAGACATGGCATAATCTTGAGACATGATAACTAACTACTTGGTCATAAAATTCATTCATTTGGCCATTGTAGCAAACACTTGCATGACATAAACTTGTATACATGCTAACATGATATAATTTCACTATTCAACTCACATGGATAATTCATCAAACACTTGTGGGGCATAAAATATGCACATAATACCAAAACCACATGGAGGCATCATGATTCAATACCAATTTCATAATTTCAAGGGTTTTCAACGTGAATTCACATGATATAGCACACATATCAATTAACTCTACATGAATCTTGAAATATATTATGAAATAGAAACCCAATTAAGGAATAATCATGAATACACTTTAATTCAAATCATGAAAATCATGAAATCACATTACATGAATTTTTAAAAGGGGTTTTTTGGACTCCAAGGGTGAAAGGAACCCTTGAATGAACACTTTACATACCTTGATTTGTGAATTCTTGAAAATTAATGGTGAAATCTTGAGCCTTGAATTTGAAATTTAAACTCCTAGGGTTTTTGTTCTTGAGAAAATTGTGAAATAGTGAATATATTTTGCTAAAAGAGAGCTAAATTTCATATTATGGGGGATGAAGGTCGGGGGAAAAAGACTTAATTAACCCTGAGGATACGACCTTCTTAATGACTGAAAACTGTGCTATTGATACTTAGACCGACACGATAGCCAACGTGCCACCTTGGGTCTACGTCGGTTCACTGGAATTTGATGCTGAAAGCTAGGAAAAATATTTATCAACGTGATAGTTGACATGATGGATCAAGATCGTGTTGATTCACTGGTTTAGGATTCCAAAGGTGCTTCAAACGAGGTTCAAAAAATCCAAAACTTATCTGGGAATACCTATTGACATTCTTGATCATGAAACAACCTAAAGATCCACACTTTAAGGTCATAAGGGTCGTGAAATTGGATTGCCAACTTTCAAATGCTAAAATGATGCTAAGTATGGACATTTAGCTAAATTTTCTAAGTTTGGGACCCCTTGACAAGGTTTAAAAGACTGAATTAAGTTTAGAATTTTGGAGGGTCTTACAATATCTCTCCCTTGGGAATATTCGTCCTTGAATGAGACTGGTTAAACTGAGAAAACTGAGAGACTGGATTTAGACACTAAGCATGCACAACTGAAGCTTGATTTCATGACTGAGATTACTGCTATACTAAATTATCTTACTGAGCATACATATCTGATGCATGAGTACATAGCTGAACATGATTCATGAATGCATGACTAGGATTACTGATAAGCTAAGTTTCTTATAGTGAACATGCATATCTAATGCATGAATACATGACTGAACTCGGTCATGAACATATGGCTGAATATGAAATGGTAACTGATACCAAGTTTGTAATGGAAAATCTGAGTATGAAACTGAATAAGCTTAAGAAAATACATTACCTTAAGTCGACTCTGATTTTGCGGAGAAGAGGTGAGGATACTTGGTTTGTATATCTGCTTGTAGTTCTCAAGTAGCTCCCTTAACGGATTGATTTCACCAATGAACTTTGACTAGAGGGACTTCTTTGTTCCTCAGTCTAAGAATTTGATAATCAAGGACTTCAACTGGAATCTCTTTATAGGAGAGGTTGTTCTGAACATCTATACCCTCTATGGGGACTATGGCTGATGGATCACCTATGTATTTATTTAGCAAGGAGACATAAAACACTGGATATACTGAAGAGAGATCTGAAGGCAACTCAAGCTTGTAAGCTACCTTTCCAAAATGGCTGAAAATTCAGTAAGTATCGACATATTAGGGACTGAGCTTCCCCTTCTTGCCAAACCACTTTACTTTTTTCATAGGAGAGATTTTCAAATACACATAGTCACTAATCTCAAACTCAAGATCCTTTTTGCGCACATTTGCATATGATTTCTGTCAGCTCTAAGATGTCTTAAACCTTTCCCTGATCAACTGGACTTTCTCCAATGTATCAAATACAAAGTCAGGCCCTACCACTGTTGCCTTACCCACTTCAAACCAACCTATGGGAGATCTATACCTCCTCTCATAAAGTACCTCAAATGGAGCCATCTGAATGTCGGAATGATAGCTGTTGTTATATGCAAAGTTAATCAAAGGCAAGTGGTTATCCCAACAGCCTTTAAAGTATATCGTACATGCTCACAATACATCTTCTAAAGTCTGAATGGTATTTTTTTCTTGACCATCTTTCATCTGGTTTTTCATAAATGAGAGGTAAATGAGGTATCTCTATCTGAGATAATAGACAACAAAACATAATACAATCTGAACAACTCCCTGATATAGAGTTTGGCATAATCCTTGGCTGAATAAGGGGTATAGACTGGTAGAAAATGAGCTGATCTGGTTATCCTGTCTACAATGACCCAAATTGAATCATGCTGATGATGAGTATGAGGCAAACCCATCACAAAGTCCATGTCCACTTTTTAACATTTCCATGTGGGAATACTGAACTCCTGTATGGACCCTCTATGCTTCTGATGCTCAATCTTAACCTGCTGACATGTTGAGCACTTAGCCACAAACTCTGCAATATGTTTTTTTCATCCCAATTCACCAATATATCTCCTGCAAATCACAGTACATCTTACTAGACCCTGGATGAATAGAGTAGCACGCACCATATTCTTCTGCAAGAATTCACTGCCTTAAGTCATCTACACCTGACACACATAGCAGACCCTGGTAGCGCAACACGCCATCTCCCCATTGGGAGAAAACCTCTACTTTCTAATCTCTGAATGATTCCTTTAATTTGGTTAGACTGGGATCCCTATCCCAATTTTCCTTCACCTCGAAAACCTAGGATGATTCTGAACTACTCTGCATCCATACACTACCTTCTACTGAATTGACTAAGCGGATACCCAATTGGGCAAGCTGATAAGCTTCCTAAACTAACTTCTTCTTATCATCTTCCACGTGAGTAAAACTACCCATAGACATCCTATTGAGAGCATCAACCACTACATTGGCCTTGCCTAGATGATATAATACACTCATGTCATGGTCTTTCAACAACTCTAACCACCTTCTCTGATGGAGGTTTAGGTCTTTATGAGAAAATACATACTACAGGATTTTATGATTCGTAAACACATCCAGGTGCACACTATACAAATAATGCCTCCAAATATTAAAGGCAAATACTACTGCTACTAGTTTAAGATCATGAGTAGGATAGTTCTGCTCATGGGGCTTAAGATGTCAAGAGGCATAGTCTATGACCTTACCTCTCTGCATTAGAACATACCCGAAACCAACTTTGAAGGCATCACAATACACAACAAATCCATTTGAACTATCTAGTAAGGTCGATACAGGAGTTATAGTGAGTCGAGTCTTCAACTCCTGAAAACTCTTCTCATAAGAATCTGACCACTGGAATTTGACATTCTTCTATGTCAATCTAGATATGAGGGATGCAATAGATGAAAATCCATCAACAAACCATCAATAATAACCAGCCAAACCTAAGAAACTCCTGATATCTGGTGGAGAGATGGGTCTGGGCAAGTTTCTCATTGCCTCAGTCTTTTGGGGATCAACTCTAATGCCAACATTGGATATGATATGGCCAAGAAATGCTATTGACCTTAGCCAAAATTCATACTTACTAAATTTGGAAAATAGTTGATGGTTTTTGAGGGTTTGTAATACTATTCTGAGATGGTCTGCATGATCATGTTCATTGCGAGAGTAGACAAGAATGTAATCTATGAAGATTATGAAGAACATGTCCAAGTACTGCTTGAACACATAGTTCATCAAGTCCATGAAGGCTGTTGGGGCATTGGTAAGACCAAAGGACATGACTAAGAATTCAAAGTGACCATAATAAGTTTTGAAAGCTATTTTTGGGATGTCACATTCTCTGACTCTGAGCTGATGATACCGTAATCTGATGTCTATCTTGCAGAAATAACTGGCACTTTAAATTTGGTCAAACAAGCTATCAATTATGGGAAGGGGATACTTGTTCTTGACTGTGACTTTATTTAACTGATGGTAGTCAATGATTATTCTGAGAGAACCGCCTTTCTTACGAACGAATAAAATTAGTGCACCCCACGGGGACACACTAGGTCTGATGAATCCCTTATCTAGGAGATCCTTCAACTGCTCTTTTAGTTCTCTGAGTTTTACAGGTGCCATTCTATATGTGGAATAGATATAGATTGAGTATTTGGAAGAATATCGATTTCAAAATTAATTTCCCTTTCGAGCGAACTCTAGGTAGATCTTTGAGAAACATATCTGGGAATTCATATTCTACTAAAACTGATTCAAGAGTAGGGGTTTCTGAACTAGATTCATGGACTCGAACAAGATGGTAGACACATCCCTTAGCTATCATTTTTCTAGCTCGAAGGTAAGAAACAAGCTGACACCTAAGTGCTGAAGTACTACCCCTCTACTCTAGGTTGGGCTTATTCAGAAAGTAAAACTGGACAATTCTATTTCTGTAGTTGACTGAGGCATATCAAGAATGAAGCCAAGCCATGTTAAGAATGACATCAAAATCAGTCATCTCTAATTCAACTAAGTCTGCTAAAGTGACTTTCTGAGATATCATAATCGGACAGTTCCTGTATACCCGCCTGGCTATGATGGATTTACCCACTAGGGTAGAAACTGAGAATGGCTTTGCTAAAATTTAAGACTGACTCCGAAATCAACTACTATTAGGGAGTAACAAAGGATAAATAAGCTCCTGGATCTAGCAAAGCATAAACATATAAATGGAAAACTTGTAATGTACTAGTGACCATATCAGGAGAGCTTTCCTGATCCCTTCGAGATTAAAAAACATATAGTCTATTTAGGAATTTCCCAAAGGTGGCACTAGAAGTGGCACCCTGCTGACTCGAGTGTTGGACTGAGCTGGAGGATGGTTATACTGACCCTGAGAACCTAATTGAGGATAATCTCTAACTTTATGGCCTGGGTTGCCATACCTGAAACACACATTGCTGCTCGCTCTACAGATACCCTGGTGATTTCTGCCATATTTCTAACAAAGGGGATTGGTTTAGACACTGCTAACACTTTCCTGGGGCTTAGGGCCTAAAGCCCTATCCCTGTTGCCATCTCTGAATTTTGATACAAGAGAACTGACTGAGGACGAGGCTAAAACTGAAGATTTTGGGCAGAACTAAGAAAGATTCCCACCCCCGACTTAGGCTGAGCGAAGCTAAAACTACCTATTCTTGCTCTCTCATTCTTTCTATCCTTTTCTTTATTCTTGGACTCCTCTATCTGTTGATCATGGACAATGATCCTGGAGATATCCACCCCTTTAATCAGCATTGTGGTCCTACACTCTTTGACCACGCTGCTAGTTGACATAAACTTACTCATTCGGGACTTGTTGTATGCTATCACATGAGGAGGATATCTAGCTAATTGAGTAAACTTGAAAGAATACTCTTTCACTGTCATATTTACCTGCTTCAGATTGATAAATTCAAAAACCTTCACTTCCCTTAACTCCAATGGGAAGAACCTATACAGGAAAATAATGGCAATCTTCTCCCACTCTATGGGCCCTGCATCTATGGCCCTTTCTGCTTTCTACTATTTAAACCATGAGTGAGACACATTCTACAACTGATATGCGGCTAACTCAGCACTCTCAACAGTAGTCACCCCATAATATCAGTAACCTTCTGCATCTGATCAAGAAATTCTTGAGAGTCCTCATCTAAATTTGACCCAGTAAAAGATGGAGGGTTCATTTGGGTGAAGTCCTAAATCTTGGCAACAACAGTATTGACCACTAGGATGGACAGAATGGCAGCTGGTCATTCATTTTGGGCTACTACAGAATGAGCTAGTGATAACGCTCAATCTACAGCTCTCGTGGGAGTGTAAAGCGGTCGTTAGCAAATATAGAACCCAACCTGGGTTGGGTATCGATCCCACAGAGAATAGCTTGGCCAACAAGCAAGAGAAATTACTAGACTTTTAGTGCAAGTCTCGTAGGAAAGGGGGGATTGTAGTATGTAACCAAAACAAGAATGTAAGAACTGAAAATAGCAAAATAAAGAGAGATTGTCACGTGTGTTGTAAACAATGAGAATTGAGGCGTTGGGGTTATGTCCACCTTCTGAGGTATACGTCTCTATTGGCTATGAGTGTGTAGAGTCTTGACATGTAATTGCTTATAGAGAATTGTAGTCGATGGTAAATCCAAGCGTCTCTCGACCTAAACAAGGACTATTTCACTTTAACTCTCTCGAGCTTAAAGCGTGACTAACGGTACGAATTCTCCAAGAAGTTAGTCCAGGTACGGCACTAGCTTTTTAATAGGAAAGGGTGTCCTACTACCTTGACATTATCTCTTTTCCAGACAAATAACTTTTCTCTCGAACAAGTCAGATGTTAGACTGGCGTTGGTCTATGCGTCTTCTTTTCTAGACAAATAACCTTTCTCTCGAACAGGTTAGATGTTAGAATGGCGTGTTCTTGTGTTTGAACCGCAAAGAATGTAGATTTAAGATGAAGAGAATAATGATATAAGCAATATACTTGTCTTGAACTCACAAACTCATAGCTATAGATAGTAACTCATTCGGCTTCCATAACCCCAACTAAGAGATTTAGTTACCCATGAATGCGAAGGATATCACGTTTTGCATGGTGGATGGCGTGAATAGTAGGTGTTTGGCGTGTGGTTTTAGTGATTCCGTAGCAAGTAACGATTCTCTTGTTGTGGAATTTAATAGTAGAAGAATGAAGAATTGAGAATGGGTTGTAGGAAGATGTCTTAATTGTAAGGAGATGAATGAATTGTCAGAATGTCTCCTCTCCTCTTCTAAAATCTCTAACATGATAGGGTATTTATAATACTCCTATCCTACTCCTACTAAACTAATAAAATAAATAACCAAATCCTAATATACTAATGAAATCCTTGACCCAATTGTACTAGGGTAAGGTTACAAAATTATAATCCAAATAGAATGATGAAACACATAACCTAATTGCACTAGGTTAATGTATTATGGCAAAAATCCAGCTTTGTGTCTGTAAGTCCCAAAGTCTTCAGAAATGCTGTTTTAGCCCGGGACAGATTTTCCATGCAGCAGATTTAGTCCTTTATGCGTCCAGCTCCTTTCCATCTCGTTTGTGAGCTTTCTTTTGCGTCAAGTAAGCCATAAATTGCTGTATTTTGCATCATTTATACCTGAAACTTTCCTAATCACATTTGTTAGCTCATTTACAGGAAAAAGGACTAAAAGTGTACGAAATAGATAATTAGTTCTCGAAACTAGGCTAAAATATGGGCAAAATATATTGATATAGGCGCGTAATTTCGCCTATCATCAGCTAGGAAGGCGAATACTGTTTTGAACTCAGTGTGGGAGACGTGTTCATCCAAAGGGTCTGGCTAGATGGGCTGGGGTTCTAGCTTATCTCCTATTCTTCTTCCCTTATCCCTCTTAGGAGGCATATTCTATAAATAGAAGAGAAAGGATTAGACTAAGAGTTTAACTAGAGCTCATGCTTACTCGCACGACATGAATACTAAAAGAAGGGAATTTTTTCCTAAAATATCTCGTAGCCTCCTGCCCATAAGTGAGGCGCACTATACACCCATGCACAAGACTTTACTAGATGTGGCTTTCAGACTTCGTATGACTCTATTGAACCTTAAGCTCTGATACCAAGTTTGTAATATCCCGAGTCTGTACCCCAGACGCTACACGATGCTCATAATCCCAAAGGACCACAAGCTAACCCATGATCGGTACCTGCTGCAATAACTGAATAATAATACTATAAATATGCAAAAATAGGTGGAACTTACCATAAGGTTCAAATCTATAAATAAAATTTAAATACGATATCACAATACCAAAACTGAACATCAATACTAAAAATTGAACAACTGTTTAAAAAAACTCTAGTCTGAAAAGTCTATAAACTGTTTGAACTGTGGAGCTGATGGGACAAGTGCCCAACTAACTCCGACTACTGAAATAATAAAAAAATACTGAAATAAGACATGTCCTCAAACTAAGAGGACTCACCACTACTCTGGCTACTGAAAGTATGGTCTGGTAAGGGTGCTCGAGAGCTCGTGCATTTGAACCTATGATATAATATATCATAGCATAAGAGAAAAGTATGTGTCAGTACTTTGAATGTACTGATATGCTAAGTGAGGTAGGCAAAAATACATGGGTTCATATGCATGAACAAATACTAACTGAATAACATGAGAATGACTGAATGAGAGTGTATGCATGAATATGTAGACTGTAACTAAGATTGTGATAACACTGAATACTGATTAACTAATTCTGAGTATACTAATTCTGTATTACTGATATCTTAATGACTATATCTAACAGTCTTGAATCTGTGGAACTATACTGAGTTCTGTAGTGATCTGAGTGACTATATCTGATAGTCCTAAATTTGTAGAACTGAACTAATTTCTATACTTAGACTAAATCTAAAACTGATACTGTGGGAAGTAATCATCTAATTAATATTCCCCTTTTCTAACTGATTTGGGTTCCAACCTGTAACCCAGTTGGAAGGGTATCAATACTGTGCCATGGGTAAGGACAAGTGCTGAGTCATCCTTATCTGGCAGGTGCTCTGAACGAGAATGGTGGTACCCTCATCTAATAGGTAGATCACCTCATCAACCTCCAACTGGTAGGTTGATATCTCAACCTACGCTGGCTACGTAGTTCTGGAAGTAAGGACTATTTCTAAGGATTTCACCCTCTACTGGCAAGTGAGTCCCCATCCTTAGGTTTACTCAGTATTGAATCCTACTCCTATCTAAATAGAAAGTTGGCTGACTTCTAATTTGTACTAGGATAGACTGAACTATTACTGATCGTACTGTATGACTAAACTGAACTGATTTTATTGAACTAAACTGGACTGATTTTGAGTTCACTGAGTTTTTGTAAGTTCTGTAACTGACTGAATTCTATTAATCATGACATGACTGATACTACTTTGTGACTAACCATGGCTTTTCACAAACAGCTAAATTATCAGGTATTAAATACTCTCAGGACTCGATAGCATAAATTTAAAAGATATGACATAATCTTGAGACATGATAACTAACTACTTGGTCATCATTCATTCATTTGGGCATTTAACAAAACACTTGCATGACATGAACTTGTATACATGCTAACATGATATAATTTCACTATTCAACTTACATAGACAATTCATCAAACACTTGTGGGGCATAAAATATACATATAATATAAAAAACCACATGGAGGCATCATGATTTAATACCAATTTCACAATTTCAAGGGTTTTCAACATGGATTCACATGATATAGAACACATATCAATTAACTCTACATGAATGTTGAAATAAATTATGAAATAGAAACCTAATTAAGGAATAATCAGGAATACACTTTAATTCAAACCATGAAATAACTCTAAATGAATTTTTAAAAGGGTTTCTTGGACTCCAAGGGTGGAAGGAACCCTTGGATAAACACTTCACATACCTTGATTGGTGAATTCTTAAAAATTAATGGTGAAATCTTGAGCCTTGAATTTGAAATTTAAACTCCTAGGGTTTTTGTTCTTGAGCAATTTGTGAAAGAGTGAATATATTTTGCTAAAAGTCAGCTAAATTTTGTGTTGTGGGTGTTGTAGCTCGGGGGAAGAAAACTTAATTAACCCTGAGGATGTGGACTTTTTAATGACTAAAAATTATGTTATGGACACGTAGATTGACGCACCGCGTCATTGGCATCGATGCAATAGCCAATGCACCACGTCGAGTCCATGTTGGCTCACTAGAATTTGACGATGGGAGTAGGGGGAAACATTTATCAATGCGATATTAAATACGACACATCAAGATTGCATTGATTCACTAGTTTAGGATTCTAAAGGTTCTTCAAGCGAAGTTCAAAAAATTCAAAACTTGTTTGGGAACACCTATTGACATTCCTTATCATGAAAAACCTAAAGATCAACACTTTAAAATCATAAGGGTCGTGAAATTGGATTATCAACTTTATAAGGCTAAAATAATGCTAAGTATGGGCACTTAACTAAATTTCTAAGTCTGGGACACCTTCATAAGATTTAAAAGACTGAATTAAGCTTAGAATTTTATGGGGTCTTACAATAGTATTAGAATGAAAGCTTAAAGCTAAGGGGGAGATGATAGAACAAGTAACCAAGTCAGGCCCTCAGATTCTAGTTATAATGCAGTGTATTTAGAATAGCAGTAAAGGAGAAAGATACCCGACTCATTCTTTTCTCAATACAATGTATTATATTTTAGTCATCATGACTTTGCACATGCCTTACAAGTTAGCCCTATGATCATAGCCCATATATATGCACTTTCCATAGAATCATGTACACTTCTTGATCCCTGTATGAGGAGTTCTAGTTCACTCAGCAGTAAGAATCATATTCCATGAAATTATGAACCCCAAATTTAGGTCATGCAACTCTGACTCATGTACTCATGCTTTACAAAATGTTCAGTTCCATGTACTCATGGTACACTCTTAATAGTCAGCAAAATTTAGATTATGTCATATATGTCCTTAGTTTATATCTCTTTAATGAATTCATACTTTTGATACGCTAATCCTCAGGCCTCAGTTAAGTGTCCAAGTTATGCATAGTATTCTTTCATGCTTTAGGTCCTCATGTTCTAACCTTTCAGTGACCTCTCCTTATGTTTTGATAGTGGTGATGAGCAATTGCTTAGATAGAAGAGAGTAAGTGTTTCTTGTTAAAGAAAAGATTATAGTATGCTTGTTTTATACGAGATTATAGGTGTGAAGTATGATTGAGAAAGATGTTTTGATGTATGTCATGGTTAGCTGAGAATACCATGTGTATATTTTTAAGAATAGTGAAAGAAAGTTGTTATTGAAGGAGGTTTAGAGAATATAAGAAAGATGTTTTTGTGGTTTTTTTCCTAGAAGTTAATAAATGGTTATGAAGATAGGCTTGAATGTCATGTTGGTGTATAAGTGGATGAATGCATTATGCGTCAGTGAATTCCTAATAAGGGGTTGAATTTAGTTGTTAAAGTGGTAATAATAATTATTCATGAGATGAGTGATGTGCTAGCCTTCTGTTAACACATTTAAGACTTTTAACTTGAAAAAATTATAAATTCTTAAGTAATTACTATTGTTTTTTTATTACATTTCATGATGCATGAACATATATAAAAGCTACGTTAAGAAGGATGATTTTTGGTAAAAAAGGCAAAAAATTAAGTTCTTGAGATTTCATCTGACAACTTGGTCTGAAAAGCTATCAGATCTGTGATAAGCTATCAGAACATGTCATCACACATAGGTAGAGAACAAGAAAGGTGAAGAATTTTTGAAGATATTTTTTGATAAGTTATTAGATTTGTGATACGTCATCACATATGTCGTCAAACATAGGTATAATGTCTGAAGACATTTTATGATAAGTTATCAGATTTGTGATAAGTCGTCATACATGGGCAGAAAGTCTGAAGACATTTTCTGATAAGTTATTAGATTTGTGATAAGTCATCACATATGTCATCACACATGGGCAGAAGGTCTGATGACATTCTCTAATAAGCTATCAGATTTGTGATAAGCTATTAGACACGTCGTCGGCTAAAGGAACAAAAAGCTGTTTTTTTTTAACTTCGAATTTTTCTTAAAGTACGGATACAAATAGAAACTTTTAGGGTTTCATGGAAGAGCTGGAACTTATTCCAAAGGCTATTTTACTTCTTTTTTGGGTCTTTTAACTTTGAATTCAGTTTTCAATTCTTTGGTTGAGTTGTGGGATATTCTTCTTGAACTTGGAACAGCATCAACCTCAGACTTCATCTTTTGTAAGTTTAATTGCTCTGAATGATGAATACAGTTGTTGTTATCTCTTTCTTTTTCATGTGGAACTAAAACCCATAACTAGGTTTGTGAGATCTATGATTATTCCTCCATAGATTTAATAGTCGGTTAGGGTTTGAGTGATTATGGAAACATCTTGATAATTCCTTTGTAATGATTGTTTTCTATTGGTTGCAGACAATAGATCTAGCCTTATGTTTGTTTGCTCAAACTGAGAAATAAATTAAAGGTAGTGAATTATCAATGAGGATTTGGGAAGGTTAATTTTCCATCTAATGATTAATTCTGTAACAAGATTAATCAACTCGAGATAAAATTAGTGTGAATAGAAGGTTTTCGTAAGTTTGAGAGAATTAGGGAGCACAATATCTAGGTAGGTTAAGAAACACTCAGATGGACTGTCGATACTAATTATTTGGTGTTTTCCACAAGTCATGAGAATCTAGTACTACAACTATTATTCAATGAGGGGTTCATAATCATAGTGATCATAACCCTAGTTTCTCTCTATCATTGATTTGAACCATTGAAATTTTAGCTTTGAGTTCTAAAGCAAGTTGAAACTTTTACCAACCATTAAAAACTCCCCATTTTATCTTTTCATATCATTTGTTTGAAGTTAACTTGTAGCTATAGTTTCAAATTAGTTTAATCGCTACTCATATTGTTCCTCGTGGATTTGACCCCGACTCTAAAGTTGGGTAATTATATTGACGATGACCGACTTGCACTAAATTGACGTGTAAGTTGAGCGTTATAAAAAATGGCGCTGTTTCCGAGGAGCAATTTGGAGTATTAAGTTGGTTTGGAATTTTAGCTTACTTTCTTGAATTCAAATTTGTAAATATTTGTTGGTAATTTTCTTTTATTCCTTGTGTTAGGTAGATTTTTATTTTAGTTTATTTATTATTATGGCATCTTGAAATAAATATGAGTTTTATGGTTAGAAATCCTATCTTGATGATCCATGTTCATATTGTGATGGACCTCACTTTTGGCAAGATTGTAGATACGCTCCCCAGAGAGAGATGTGTGCATCATCTCCATCCTACTGGGAGGATGATTTTTCTTTATATGGTGGTCAAGATGGATATTAGAGTGATTTTTCAAATGCCCCCTTCCCCCGTTATGCTAACCCAAATTCTAGTTTTTCTTATGATTTTGATAGGTTTTATGGTCAAGAACAGGAAGAATGAAGCATCAAAATGAGTCGTATTAAAGCTATATTTCAATGACTTTTGGATAGTCAGGAAGAAATGCTTCAAGACATGAGGAAATAGAAAGAGGAAAGAAAAAGGATAGAGGATATGCATATAGAGGTCAATCATTCAAAGCACTTTTTAACATTATGTTTAGATGATATCTTGTCTGTGGAATTATTTAAAATAGTGGAAGAGTATGAAGATGAGGAGCAAGAATCCTATATTGATGTTGAGTAACCCTCGGTGATTTCCTAAACAACCGAACCAACCATGAGAGATGATTCCAAGATTGAGGAAATAGTGCTAGAGGCAAAAGAAGAAACCAAGCCAATCTGTTATAAAATCTCTAGCCTAATTCAGGGTGAAGAGGTCAAGAAGGATGCAACTTTGAAATTAGGGAGAAGACCTCACTCGAATCACTTTTCAACATTATGCTTGATGGATGTTACAAAAGTAGAATCACCCAAGAAAATAATGAATTTTGGAAATAAGGAGGAAAATTCCTATATTTTGGAGTTTGTCCTTCCGAAAGGGTATAATACAACCCCAATCTTGAAGGCCAATAAGCTTAAGGATCAATGTCCATTTAGTGGCTTTTTAAGAGTCTCACTTTTGTCAAATGAGCCCACACGAAAGTTTGATGTAAAATTGGGCAAGCGGTTCAAGTCTTCAAAGTGGCGTGATAGAACTTTCCTTATCATGCTCTCATATTTGCCCAATACACCTAAAAGATGTAAAGATCAAAAAATGGGCCGACGATTCAAATCATCTAAGTGAAGGGATAAAGAATGAAGCACTTTCAAGGTATCTTGATGAATTCTGATTAGTCAAGATAACCTAGTCATGCCGTGACATTAAATCAGGCGCTGCTTGAGAGGCAACCTAAGGCATTTTGTTGTTTGTATTTGTATTATGTGATTGATATCAGATCTCTGCACCTATGGTGCCACAGGTATATTTCTAACTCTCTTATTTTAGTTTGATGCATTGGGGACAATGCATGATTTTAAGTTGAGGGTGAGATTGCTTGTGGGTGTTGATGTCCTCTTAGGGTTTTTGTTGCCATCTCTCTTTTCCTCAGAGTCTTGTTCCTAGTAGAGTCGGTATGTTTCAGCGTACTGTGTTTTGTTTTGTGATGTGTTGTGGTTAATTGGGAGAAAAATAAGTATCTAGGGCAGTTGACATATTTTTCTTTTTGTTGATTTTTGGGAATGATAAATACCTTTCCAATTGTCTATTTTGAAACTGTGTGATATACATCTATATGCAACTACTGTGACTCTTTTTATGGCATTGGTATTAGGGACATGATAATTATTTTTAATAATTACATGAACCGGATAGGTAGTAGCTTGTGATGTACCTTTGTGCCATGTGTTTATGAGATACTACCTAGTTTCCATTGTGTGTTAAATCCATAACTTGCCTGGTTAGTCTTGTCTTGGTTGTAGGAGAGTGGTTAGGAAAGGATCATAGGCCATTTTTGATATTAGTCCACTTTTAGCCTAAATGACCTTCCATGTTTGAATAATATCCCTTGATCCTGATTTTGAGCCTAAATTCCTATATATTTTTTTGTTATACCTATCACCTTCCTACTTGTATCATAATAACATTGTTTTGGCCCTGGTCCTCCTTGGGCATTGTTCACTTTGACTTAGGCAAATTGCCTAAGTTGAGGGTGGCTATCATAGGGGTGAGTGAGGTAAAGTGAGTATGAAGAAGGGTAAAATAAAAAAAATACAAGGATGGGTGTGGTAAAAAAAGAATAATAAAATAAAAATTATGAAAAAGAGAAAATAAAAGACTAAAGGACCGCATCCAGCCTGAATTTGCTTCAATAAATAAAGGGAGAAATAAGTGAAAAGTTGATAAGTGAGACTCAAAAAATAGTGTAGTGCCAAGGAGGCTTAGTCACTTTAAATATCCTTGAGTATCATACCAACCCCAAGCCTACATTACAAGTTGAAGAAAAGTCCTATAGTGATCCTAGCTTAACTATCTGAAAGCCTCGGTGATGAAAATAAGGGCAAGCTTATGGTATTTGGCATACATTGACTGGAACTTCTTTCTGAGAGTGAGTGTCTCTTGATCGTCCCTATATTTACGTGCTTGATTTCATATATGAGTAAAGAGGGACTTCTTTGTTGTAAAGGCACATCGGTTGCATTGCTAGCTGCTTACTTGTTTGGGTAGTGTAACTTGTACATATGCATGGTTATTGTTCCTAATTTGATGCCATATTTTGATTCCTTTGTGTCACATTGTTGATCTTCATTGATAGACACAGTTGGGTTTGAAGGTGATTGAAATTGGAGAGGGTAATGTGTTTTGAGAAAAATTTGATAATCAACTGTCGTAGGTATTTTATATTTCTCTTGATTAAACATCGTAGTATTGTGTTATGTAGTTGCTTGAGGACAAGCAATGGCTTTAAGTTGAGGGTGTTGATGTGTTAGCCTTCTGTTAGCACATTAAGACTTTTAACTTGAAATAACTGTAAGTTCTTAAGTAATTACTATTGTTTTTTATTACATTTGATGAGATTTTGTAGGAAAGTCAAGATGCATGAACATATATGAAAGCTACGTTAAGCAAGATGATTTTTGGTGAAAGAGGTAAGAAATTAAGTTATGGAGATTTCATCTGATGACTTGGTCTGATAAGCTATCAGATCTATGATAAGTTATCAGAACATGTCGTCACACATAGATAGAGAACAAGAAAGGTGAAGCATTTCTGATGACATTTTCTGATAAGTTATCAAATTTGTGATAAGTCATCACATATGTCATCACACATGGGTATAAGGTCTGAAGATATTTTATGATAAGTTATCGTATTTGTGATAAGTCGTCACACATATCGTCACACATGGGCAGAAAGTCTGAAGACATGTTCTGATAAGTTATCATATTTTTGATAAGTCATTACATATGTCGTCACACATGGGCAGAAGGTCTGATGACATTCTCTGATAAGCTATCAGATTTGTGATAAGCTATCAGACATGTCGTCAGCTAAAGGAGCAAAAAGCTGATTTTTTTTAACTTTGAAGTTTTCTTAAAGTACGGATATAAATAGCAACTTTTAGGGTTTCATGAAAGAGCTGGAACTTATTCCAAAGGCTAGTTTACTTATTTTTTGTGTCTCTTAACTTTGAATTCAATTTTCAATTCTTTGATTGAGTTGTGGGATATTCTTTTCAAACTTGGAAGAGCATCAACCTCAGACTTCATCTTTTGTAAGTTTAATTACTTTGAATGATGAATACAATTATTGCTATCTCTTTCCTACCTATGTGAAGTTTAATCCCATGATTTGTATTTTAATACATGTGTCATGATTATTTTCCCAGTGTGTGAATTGATTTCGAGGTGAAAATGTTCATAGGAATGACTTAGAACAAAGTTGAGCTAAGAGCCTTTGATTTGTCCAAGTTTGGTGTTTGATTCTACAAGGGTCTATTTGAACGTGTGTAACATTTTATATATGAAGAATTTTACAGCTCAAGACTAAACAAATTATATATAATTGATTTAGCTTTCCAACGATACCAATTTTGTCTTAATCTGATATTTGACCAAAAAGTTATAACCATTTTCATGAGAGGCAGTAAGGTCGCGCCGATAAGCCCACGCCGCGGGGCTTACAGTACCGGACTGGAGTGTGCATCGCGGGCTCTACTCCCACGGGATAAAGGGGGCATCTGCTAGTCCATTCCCACGTTATTTTAACTTCTTAAGGGTCAAGGGGAACTTTGGTCCTTTCCCCTCAACCCCAAATATCCAATGGACAATTTATAGCATCCAAAAGGGCATTATTTACCCATCTTCCTCAAAATTTCTCACGTAAAGACAAGGAATTCAAGATTACAAGTTCAAGAAACCCTCAAGAAATCCTTAAGAAATTACCTATTACGGTATGTGGGTGTTCATCCATGGGTCCCCTTTCACCCATGGAGCCCAAGAACCTTCTTTTCAATTAAAGTATGGATTTTCCATTATTATGAAGTTGTATATTTTCAAGATGAGTTTAAATCATGTTTCTCCATAGTAATTTGACTCCATTCATATCCTAGTATGATCCCATGAAAAGATTGGTTATCTCATGTCTCAAGTTTTGATTTTTCCATGTTGTGTTCAATTGAATTTCATGTCATGATATCGAATTGTGAATTTAGCCATGTAATCATGTTGTTTTCCCATCCTTTAAGACATTTTCATGTTCAAGTCCATGATTCTCTCCAAGTTTTTGATGAAATTCTATGTTTTTGGGTCTTTAAACCAAATCACTTATTACAGTATTTCAAGTTTGATATCGTATTCTATACTCATTCAGTGTTGATGGGTTATGAAAACCCGATACCAATGTGTTTTTACATAATTGCATTTTCAAGTAACAAGTCAGTTAAAACCATGCTTTTATCACCCTTTTTAGATCATCATTTTTATAATAAACTCACCAGCATTTATTTCATGTTAAATATATCTGTTCACATGTTCATGATTTCTTCAAGATTATGCATGCACTGTTATTTCCAGAATACCATAACCTGAGCATATCAGTTATCAATTATCAGTGCATGCACCAGTTAGTAAATCAGTGTCATTCAGTTGAGAGTGGGATTCAGCACCGAGCGAACCTAGGGATGGGGGTATTCCTTCCAGTTAAGGGTGAGACTCTTAGTAGCAATCCTTAAGTTACAGAACTATATATTCAGCGTAGGTTTAAGATATCTTCCTGCTAGTTTAGGGTTGACACATATCTCATGAGTTCCCCTGCTAGTATTTGGTGACTCTTTAGTCCTTTGGAATAGTAGTTTAGTGGATCCACGCAGCCAATGTTAGTACCCGTGGAACAGTACTGACACCCTTCCAAATGGGGTTACAGGTTGGACCCCGATTAGTTTAGATTGGGGCATACTGGTTAGATGAAATCTCCCACAGTCTTAGTGTAGTATTTAGTGTATTTTTAGTTTAGGTTTGCTTAACCAAGTGTACAGGTTCTCAGTTATTTAGTTATCATATTTCAGTCTCTCAGTTTATAGATTATTTCAGAAATATGTTTATACTTGGTCTTGTATTCTTAGATGTCATAATTTCCATGCATTCATGCTCAGTTATCTCATATTGTTCAGTTAGTCGTTACCTTATATGCATAGTATCCCACAGTTTTAGTCCAGTTATTTAGACTAAGTACAATTTAGTTTTTCATGTTTGGTATCCATACATGATTCTCAGTACAATTTTTATAGTATGTTCAGCTTTACATGAGATTTACATACAGTACTCCTGTTTTACCATATTCTAGCTTCAGTTCTATTTATCCTACTACAATAAAGATTTTTAGAAACTAAGTATAGTGATTCACCGGCTTACCAGATTTGGTTTGTTAATCGTGTTTTAAGAAGTGTCAACTTTCAGTTTATTTTAGTCTCTTAGTGAGTCTACTTGCACTTAGCATGCATGTTTTAAGATTACGTATGAAATCAGTCTTACTTATTGCATTCACCCCCACTTACCCAGTACATTCCAGAAGTACTGATCCACATATATGTCTATGTGCTGCATTGTCTCATAATGTAGGTACCAATTATAGACTATGCATCATAATTAGACAGATGTAGCTTCCAGGAAGCAGGTGATGAGTTCTCCTATTTCGGGGAATTTAGTCAGATTTAGTTTATGTATTATGTTGTATTTCTTTTGATTTTCCATATGTATTGATTAGTGGTAGTTGGAGGCATGTTCCAGCTACCTATAGTCAGTATAGTAGAGACTTCATAGATGTCAGTTAGAGTCAATACTGTAATTTGAGTTCTTTGCTTAGTTTTATTAGTTTGTAAATATTTATCAGTTACATACTTAGTTACATACTTATTCAGATTTCATTATGATTATGTTTTCCGCACATAAGAACTAGATATTTAATATATTCTAAATCAGTTGCTCAAGTATTATGCCAGTTCATAGGTTAGCTTGGGGTCACTTATGGTTCCAAGCACCATGTTACGACTAGGGGGTAGTCTCGGAACGTGACATATAATAAGATAAAACAATAAATACTCAAAGACAATAACAAAATCCATAACCTTAACCAACCAACAATCCAATCAAATATCCAACCAGTGTCATCCCAAATATCAATACCAATGCCAAGGCTGACAACAATATCGACACTGCCCATGCCCAAAGTAGTCACACAAAGCCTCTATCCAAAACCAAAGAACATTTGGTCAGTACATGCTCCCGACCATAGCCATAACCAAAGTCCAAAAAACAAAAATAACATAAATAAGTCCATATCATGAAATGGAGCCTTCCATAGTATGGAAGCTCACCTCTTCAGTCTGACACAAAGTTGTGCCCGAATCCAATCATTGAGTAGGAGGAGGAGTATGGCCAATTCTCGCATCGCATGGGGATACAACGACCGAAGATGGGTTAGCAGGTAAATGTTAGAATATACTTAGGAATAAGGATAAAATAATGTTATAATTTAAAACCAAGTAAGTAACCAAATGCAATAACATTCATATATATCTATATATTCCATGGGGGAAGGGAACGGGTTTAGCATGCATTATTTAAAATCTTAACCTGGGCTGTGTATCTTGATTGTCCTAAAACCATCCATGGTCTATATGGGTCCGGTGTTACCCCCTGAACGGGCCCTAGTGTATGTATCCGTACGAACTGAAGTTATCATACGGGCCGGGGATTTCGGTGTATCCTTCGCCCTCCATGATACATATATACAATTATAACTTAGGGGATTTTCGTGTACTCTATAAGTATATGGTCACCATTACCAACCTTTATGTCGGCAAACATGAGTTTCCAATGTCCATCCATCGTACTTACACCTTCACGGTCAACTATCACACCCCTCCATTATTGCCCAATCAAAACCTTTAGCACATAACCAAACCACTAATTCCAAGAGTTAATTACCAAGGCATTATGAAGTGGTATCATTATACTGACTATAGCTTGTAAGAAATATCATTAACCAACGCTTAGAGGATTCCCATATACCCCATGGACTCCATTATAAAGATCACTTGGGAGATTCCCATGTACCCTACAAGATTTTTAAAACCAAAGCCATGGTCACCAAGGCCGTTCCAAACCATTTAAAACCAACCAAACCAATTTAAGTTCCATTACCATAATATGCAATGTAAAGATTTCAATAAAAGTCAAACTATGTGACAAAACCATTCTCATAGGCATTTTAACAAATATGTTGAGGGCACATAGTTTCCAAACCGAAAATCAAGAACCAATTAACCATTCCTATGAAACCACATGTTTAAACCACTATTATAACATGAAAAACCATAAATAGAACATGGGAAAACATTATCCAATCATTATTAACCAAAACCCCCAACAAATATTTCAAAACCAGCACAAACCTACGATTATACCATGAAAACCATTAAAGAAAACATGATTTTAGTTGAACTAAAAATGCTGGAGGTGTAACATGCCTTAGACAATGAACAAGACAGAGAGAAACCACAGAACCTTAATTGATTGCCTTGAAGAAAACCCTAGCCTTTTTTGACCCAAGAGCTTGAGAGAGATTTAAGCATGTTTTGAGAGTGTTTGATTTGGGAATAGTAGGTAAATAAAGTCCTAAGAGTGTTTTAAGTCATGGGGTCAAAAGAATTTAAGAGGGGAAATGTCAAGAATACCCCCAACTTAAACTGTAAAAATTCCTATAGGTGGGTACGGTTGGACCCCTCCACTCGTACCCACATCATACGAGTGGTACCATCCAGTTGTACCCAGAATAGAAGGTTAGACATCCACACACTGTCCACTATATGACTCCCTTTGCCTCACTCGTACCCATACCATACGACTAGTAACCATAAGTTGTATCCAAGATAGAATTAAAGGGGTTAGACACTAGACAATGTATGACTCCACTATACCACTCGCACCAAATCCTTATGGCTCATAGTGATCCACTCATACTCAGAGCCAAGTCAAGTAACTAAGTTTCAGATTAAGTGATGGATCAACCCACCGATGCATCACTAACCATATGACCTGTACCACCAAAGTATAACCACAGTAGAAATTTGATCACCAAGTACTATACATCCTACGAGATGGGTAACCTGAATAGTGCCCTCACCATATGACTCGTATGGTGAGTTGTATGATCCACATAAGGCTAAAACTTGGGAAATTTCCAAGGTCAAAAGCTCAGGGTGTTTCACGAACTATCCAATCGGTGAACAGTATCTCCTACCATATAAAACCTCAAAAAGCACTATCTCAGTACTCGAATTGTAACTATTACTATATGAAAACTCTGCCAAGGGTAAGTGCTGCTACCACTAACCTTTAATAATTACAACATAGGCTCAAAGAATATCCTCAAGAACCTGAATAGTCTACTCTGACTAGCCATTAGTCTGTAGATAGAAAGCTCTACTAAGATCTACCTGAGTACCCAACTCCTCTTGGAAAGCTCTCTAAAAGCTAGGAGTAAACACCAAACCCCAATACGAAATGATAAATATAGGCACATAATGCAAACAAATTATCTTACTAACATAGATATGAGCCAACCACTAGACACTAAAAGACATCTGAATAAGAATGAAGTATGCCGACTTGGTCAATCGATTCATAATAACCCAAATACCATCAGAACCACAAGAAGTGTAAGGCAACCCACTAACAAAGTCCATGGTAATCCGCTTCCATTTCCATTCGAGAATAGGAAATCCCTAAATCAAATCACCAAGTTATTGATGCTCGGCCTTTACCCACGACAACATGGGCAACGAGCTATAAAGTCTACCACTCCTCTCATCATACCACTCCACTAATAATGTTGTCTCAAATCTCTCTATATCTTAGTTGTACCTAATTGAATAGAATATCTGACGATGTAATCCTCATGCAAAATCGATTGAACTATGTCATCAACCCTCAGAATACAAATATGGCTATCAAAGTTCAAGATATCCTCTAAATCTATAGTAGCCCTCTTGGACTCACCACTCAACACTTAATAGAGGATGATACAAAGTCCCTATTCCTCAAATTGGTGATCTCGAATCTGCTTAAATTGTGAGGACCTCGCCTCAACACAAGCAAAATCCTCTTAGGATCTAAAATATCAAGTTGTACCATCAAGTTGGCTAAGAACTAAATGTCCCATGCCAAATACCTATGAGAAATAGAAATACAAGCCAAGTTACCCGTACTCACTTCCTTTTGGCTCAAGGAATCTGCTACCATATTTGCCTTGCCCAAATAATACAAGATAGAGATATCCTAATCATTGAACAACTTCATCTATCTACCTACCTAGCATTAAGCTCTCTCTAGGTCATAAGATCTTAAAGACTATGATGATCCATGAAGATCTCATAATGCCCACCATAAATATAATGCCTCCAATCTTAAGCGTAAAACTACCACAGCTAACTTCTAATCATGAGTGGGGTTATTATGCTCATGCATCTTTAGCTGCCTAGAAGCATAAACAATAACACGACCCTGCTACTTCAACACACAACCGAAATAACCACCAGAAACATCATGATACATGGTGAATCCATCACTTTTAACAAAAAGAGCCAAAATAGGAGTTGAAGTAAGAAACTCCTTGAGCTTTCCAAACCTCAAGTCAAACTCTTTGTATTATAAAAAGGGACCTCCTGTAGAGTCAATATGGTAATGGTGCTGAAATAGTAGCAAAAACCTTTAAAAACCATCTATAATAACTGGCCAAACCAACGAAGCTATGAACCTAAACCAGAGATGTAGGTTGGCCCAATCACGAATAGCATCAATCTTTGTTGGGTCTACCATAATCCCATCTTTAGATACCACATGCCTAAGGAATATCACTGACTCAAGCCAAAATTCACACTTAGAGAATTTGGCAAAAAGTATATGATCTCTCAAAGTCTGGAGCACAATCCTTAAATGTTGCACATGCTTCTATCTACTCCTCAAATACATAAGGATGGCATCGATGAACATAATCATGAAGGAATTCAAATAGGGCATGAAAACTTGGTTCATCGAATCCATAAATTCGACTAGGGAATTCGTCAACCCAAAAGATATCACTAGGAACTCATAGTGACCATAACGGGTTCTATAGGCTGTCTTTAGGATATCCTTTGCCCGAATCCTCAACTAATGGTAACTGAACCTCATATCAATCTTAGAAAAGATTGCTGCTCCCTAAAATTGATCAAACAAATCATCAATCTGAGGCATAGGATAATGGTGCTTGACTATCACCTTATTAATCTTCCTATAATCAATACACATATGTATGGATCCATTTTTCTTCTTTACAAACAACATAATATCTCCCCAAGGAGACACATTAGATCTAATGAAATCCTTACTAAGAAGATCTTAAAGTTGAGAATTTAGCTTCTTAAGCTCAGTAGGATCCATATGGTAAGGTGTCATAGAAATTTTTTGGGTGCTCAACTCATGATCGATAACAAACTTAACACTATGCTTGGGAGAAAGGCTAGGTAGATCGGTAGGAAAAATAACAAGAAACTCATAAACTATAAGAACAAATTCAAGCGACAAACTTTCCATACTAACATCACAAATATAAGAGAGATAATACTCAAATACCCTCAAAATAAACTTCCTAGTCCTAGCACACATATAAGAAATAATCCCCATCTGCACACAGCTTACAACTCCCTACCGTATGATTGGGGTTATGCCAGGCATAGCTAAAGTAACAGCCTTGGCAAAATAATCTAGGACCGCATGATAGTGAGATAACCAGTCCATGCCCAAAATCACATCAAAATCAATTATGTCTAAGATAATAAGATCAACATGAGTATCAAGCTCTCAAAATGTCACAACACATGATCTAAAAATCCGATCCACTACTAAAGAATCACCCACAGGAGTAGATAAACAAAATGGAATACATAATGAATCCCATCATAACTCTAACTGTTAAGCATGACGTGAAGACATATAAGAATAAGTGGATCCCAGATCAAATAAATTAAAAAATGACTAATGACATACCAAAAGCGATACCTGTAATAACAACATTTAAAGACCCAGCCTTGGGTCTACCAAGTACTACATATAACTAACCACGCCTGCCACTTGGTTGGGCTCCTGACCAGCCTTTTCTCCTACCTACCTGAGAACCTCTACAAGCACCTGAGGGACCATCCCTATGACCATGCATACCACATTTAGCTGAGGGATAAACTATCCTAATAGGTGAAACACTTTGAGCCAAAGGAATAATTGCTCCATGACTGGGGCACTCCCTTAAAAAATGACCAAAAGCTCTATAACCATAACATGCCCCAGGTGCTGGACTGAAATCAGAAGATTTAATTAACCCAGAGTAACCACCACGACTAGAATATCTAGAGGAAGAACCCTTTGTGATTGAACAGGAACCTAGATAGGACGATCACTAGAGCTAGGCTGGCCTTTAATAGTAATCTAAAGCATAACCTAAATAGGTCTAGTAAGCTAACTCTAATGCTGAAATGACTGACACAGAGGGTACCTACCCTGAGAACCACTGCCTATGGACCAGGATCTACTATGACTATCATTAAACCTACCCTGATACTGTGGCCTCTTATCACTACCCCTTGGGCTTCATGATATATTTTTCTATAAGATGAGAATGATTATAAACCTCAACAAAAGACCTACATGTAATAACCAAAATATACATAGACGTATGAAGAGAAAGTATTAATCCTCGAATAAAGCAGCAAACCCTCTCATACTTAGTAGTCAGGATAGTAGTAGCATGCCTAGAAAACTCATAAAATCAAGCCTCATACTCTACCAAAGTCATAGATCTCTTTTCTAACCTCGAGAATTAATCTCTCAAGCTATTCCTAAGGCTTTAAGCTATGTACTTCTCCAAGAAGAACTTGGAGAACTGGGTCCATGTCAAAAAGGGAGATGCAATTGGCTTAGAATCAAGATGACCTCTCCACCAATGTCGAGCTTTCAAGTTTATCTAAAAAGTAGTGTAATCCATACCATGAGTCATATCTAGGCCTAAATTATGGAACTTATCCTCACAAGTAATCAAGAACTTATACGCATCCTCTCGGTGGACGAAAAAACCTAGGAGAAGCCAATCTTAAGAATATACCCAACATCTTTTGCTCCTCAAAAGACATAGTAGGCTGTACAACTACCGGCTGAGAAGCAACCAATGCAGGAGAGATCCCCAATCTAGGAGTCACTGCTACAGGTTGCACCCCTGCCTCAGTACCACTCTGATATATATACTGTGAACCATTAAACGATGCACCACCAACCAATCCCAAAAGCTGAACCAAAGAATCCCAGAGCATTTAAGAATAAATAAATCCCAATAGAGCTTGGTTTAATCCTTGGCCCATCACTAGCTATGGCAGAAAAATCTCTGGCTCGAGAGTGAGGATTAAGTCTGGGGAAGACCTCCTATCCTAGAACCTAGCCTGGGGCACATCTTGAGGTTGTCTACAACCTCTAGGTCATCCAAGAACAGTGACAAAATCCCTAGGCTCAATATCAAAACCCTTATCTTGTGTAGTAGTAACACGTATCCTAGCCATCTGTGAAAGAGTGAAACTAAAGAAATATTTTAGAATCCAAGTATGTATCTTAGCAAGAAAAAAGTTAATGAAGTGAAAAACTCCTAAAAATGTCCTATATCATCCAAAAGATAAGAAATGGATGTTATCGTTCCAATCCATGGGACTCTACTAGACACTTGCCCTTGTACCAATAATACTGATAAAATCTAGACTCTGATACCAGTTTATCACGATCCCATTTATGAGTCATTATGGTACCTACTCTTTTTTGCCAGTAGGCAAGATGAACCATAGCCCAAAGATAGATGCAATGGGCTAACTTAGTGAGAAAATAACCTAAAAGCCAAAATTTAACAATTAAAGTCTTAAACAACAATAATACAATCATAAAGGTCTAATAGATAGATAGAAAACCAATGAGCATCCCAAGACTCAGTAATGTCAGTACAAGAGCTATTACAAAAGAACTTTGAGTACTAAATTGTCAAATAAAATCTATCTCAAAGATGAAAGACTAGACATAGATAAATTAAGGCAAAAGGGTAACTCTAACTCCAAGAGCTCACCTAATCTCCAGATCAACTGTGTATAAATATCAATTAGCAGCGATAACTAGTACTCAGATCTGGACCAAAATGGGTAAAAAATTTTAGTATGAGTACCAAAACCATGGGTACTTAGTAGGCATCATCAATCGATTGAGCTAAATCATAGTATAAATATGATAAGATAAAAAATAAATTAAGCTAAGTCAAATAAAAGCAGTAAATATGGAAATAAACTTTGGTACCGCTGTACATAGATAGTTAAATGCATAGAGTTAATAATATAAATATTATAGCATTATAAATACAAGATTATCCCCATAAGCCAGTGAGTGAGGAAAAGTAAATAACCAACGTAGTCCCTCATAAGCCTGGAGGGTACAATAAAGGAAACTAAGAATCAAATAGTCGTAAACAACCAAGCATTATATCATAACCAAATATCCATTCGAACAACGCCATATCAAACATAATTCCCGATTCCAGACTTAAACAAAAACTCATTAGTATCATCATTATTATAATCATTTGCCAAACTCAAATAGGAACCCATATTATCAGGATCATTATCAACTGTTAGACTTAATTAGAACTCATATTTATAATCTATATCCACGAATCATGCCACTAATCCATATCAATAATCTAACCTAATAAACTATGCCAATACCCCATCTAATAATTCATGCCAATACCCATGTCAATAGGTAATTCCAATAGTCAAATTCATAAGTTATTTCTATGATTGCATCTATAATCCACTAATCATATATCTAAACCACACCTTATATATATATATATATTCATAATATATCTATAAGCCGTATCATATTTATAAGTCACATTACATTCATAATCCATATCCATATCATATATGAAAGCAATATTATATATATATATATATATCCCATATCATATCTATAAGCCATTTCATATTTATAGGTCATATCATACCTATAAGCCATATCAAGTATATAAGCCATATTATATCTATAAGTTATACCTTTTAATCATGTCGACATCTATATCATTAAGCATGTCAATAGGCCATATTATTAATCATATTCGAAAGCCATATTAATAGCCACACCTATAAAAAATATTCTTATTCATGTATACGAGTAATATCCTTAGTGATACCTAAAATTAGCATCAATCCTCCTATATAGAACTTACATACTCAATAAATGTGTTTAACCTCCTCAAGTGTCAAACCGTCCATTAAAATAAGTATATCATACGTAAATGATCCTATAAGGCTATCATATGTCTTGGTATAAGGTGACTGGATGAGCCTACTCAACTCCCCAAAATCTATATTCAGGCAACTTCTGCCTGAGACTAGGTTAAGGTGTCTAAGTTCATTTCTAAATGTCAAGAAAGCCATAAATAGTCCTAAGATTGTAATCCTTCCCAAAATATGAAAAACTAAGGCAATCCTTCCTAAAACAACCACACCTAAGGCAATTTTCCTTAATTTAAACAACTAAGGAAAATTCCACCCTAAACATGATTGACTAAAACAATTTCATCTAGCTTAAGTAAATAAGGAATTTCCATTCTAAACACATACCATGAAGCCCAATCCACCTAAAATATGAATAACTATGCTAATTACTCCAAGTCCACGGTTTCAAGATAGCCTAATCATTTTCTAAACCTAACATTTTTAGTCATACTTTCAATACCTATATCTCACCCCATATCTAATATAATATTATAGGCATACTATAAAATAGCTCAATCTATGAAGAAGGTAAACCTAGCCTACCTGGGTACCATTAAAAGCCCAAAGACATTACTAGATAACAAATTTCCCCTTCTGAAAAGCTTTTGCAAGTTACTACACTATCAAAAATCATATTCTACTCATCAATATGAGAACAATAATACCCATATTGTACCTTGTGCTTCGGTCAAAAATTATGTAAAATTTCTATGAGGGGCCCATTTATGGAAATCACATTTTTTAAAACAACACAACATTCCTCTATGCACAAGGAACCTTTACCCCAAAAAATGGATGGATTCTGTATAATATTGGTTCTAGAATTGGGTTGCTAAGGTTTTAGGGATTTTAGACAAAAATAGGGAAACCAGCCATAAAAATAATGGAAATATTACCACAAATTTGATGGGAAATCACGTAAATTAATGATGCTAAATCCCCATAATAGATTATCCTAAGAATGTAATGACCCGAAACTACCCCCTAGTCGTCACATGGTGCTTGGAACCATAAGTGATCCCAAGCTAACCCATGAACTGGCATACTGTTAAGCAACTGAATTATAACATAATAAATAGTTATTCTTCTGCGTGTAATCATAATCATACTAGAAATCTAAAATAGATACAATACTGATAAATCTTTATAATCTGATAAATCTAAAGGATGAAACTGGAATACATGACTGACTATGACTGATATCTATAAAGCCTCTACTATACTAACTATAGATAGTTGAGACATGACTCCAACTCCCACTAATCAATACATATGGAAAATAAATAAACTGTACATGAATAAAAATTGTCTGGAGTTCCCAATGTAGGAGAACTCATCATCTACTAGCGAAAATCTGTAAATGCCTGATCGTGATGTGCGATCTACAATTAGTACCTATATTATAAGACAATGTAGCCACATATATACATATATATGGATCAGTACTTCCGAAATATACTGAGTATGTAGTGGTGAATGCAATAAGTAAAACTAATTTCATATGTAATCGTAAAACATGAATGCTAAGTGTAAGTAGACTCACCAATAGGCTGGAATAAACTAAAAACTAAAATATCTTAAAGCATGAGTGACAAACATTCTCTGATAAAATGGTGAATCTCTACACTTAGTTTTGGTAAAATGTTACTTTAATGATATTAGTATAACTGAAGCTGGGCTATGATAAAAACATGGACACTATATGAATACTGGGTCTGAAACTATGTGATGGAGACTGACATAAATTGAGGATCTAAATATATAATCACACTGAGCATGAATGCATAAACATACTAACTTATCAGATTAACTGAATGTCTGATAGCTTAATACTCTCATGTAAGACTGAACTATACTTAGTCTGAATAACTAAACTGAAATATAGAGTATTATGAATATGAGGTAAGGACTGATTGAGTAGCATGAGATAACTAAGCATGAATTTGTGAAAACTATATTATTTTAGAATGCAAGACTAAGCGTATAACATGATTCTGTAATAGTCTATAAAGAGGTACTAAAATACTGATAACTAAATAACTGATAATTGTATGCTATGGTAAAGCAAACCTGAAATTGAACTGAGTTACTGATCTGATTACTCGACGAAGATTGTGAATGAGACTGTAACTAAGATGGTAACTAAGACTGTAACTGAGATTGTAACTAAGACTGTAATTGAGACTATAACTAAATTGTGACTAAGACTATAACTGATACTGTACTGGAACTAAATACTAAGTTCTGATAACTGAGTAGCTAATAACTGCAACTACTGATAACTGAGTTATTGATAACTAGGTGAATGTTTTTGATAGTTCTAATTCTATAGAATTGAGATGAGTTCCATACTAAGTCTAAAACTAAAACTGTAACTATGAAAGTGTTTATCTAACTGACATACCCCTCTCTAAATAGATTGGGGTCCAACCTGTAACCCCAGTTGGAAGGGTGTCAGTACCATGCCATGGGTAAAGACAAGATGAAGAGTCATCCTCAATCTGGCAGGTGTTCTGAATGAGAATGGTGGTACCCTCAACTAGCAGGTAAGATACCTCATGAACTCTCAATCTGGTAGGTTAATATCTCAGCCTACATTGGCTACGTAGTTATGGAATATAAGGAATGCTTCAAAATTTTACTCTTTGCTGGCAGGTGAGTCCCTATCCTTGGGTTCACTCGGTGCTGAATCTTACTCCCAACTGAAATAGACACTGAACTAATTTTTATACCATACTAGATTGGACTGAACTATTACTAATCATGTTAACTGACTAAATTGAACTGAGTTCACTGAGTTCTTATGTCTGACTAAATACATTGAGTTTTGTACTGACTGAGTACTATTGGTCGTGACATTACTGAGACTATTCTATAACTACTATAGCTCTAGGTAAATAACTAGATTTTTAGGTATTGAATTCCCCCAGGACACGATAGCATGGAAAGTAAAGCATAACATGATCTTGGAAAGCATAGCCCTAGTCAATTGTTAATAATTCATTCACTGAGACATTTTATAAAACACTTGGAGGGTATGGACTTGTACATGAATGAGAACACATGGTAATGTGTCATGATTGCCCTATTCAATTCACGTGGGCATTCTATCGAGCACGTGGAGATTAATACTTTATGGGGCAATTCGCCAAACACATGGGGATCATGAACTTGGACATGGGAATATCTTAAACATGGGAGCATAACATGATTACATAACTAAAATCATGAATTAGGGAATTCACATGTAATTTGCTTAAAATAGGACATGGGTATTTCATCAAACCATGTAAAGTTCATAACCTGAACATAAGAATATCTTAATCATGAGGGAATAATAGAGTTACATGGAAAAATTCATAACTTGGGGATCTTGAAATTGACTTAACATGATATGAGAATTTCATCAAACATGTGGAATGCATGAATTTAAAACATGGGAATATTACTAAACATCATGAATTTGGAATCTATTATGGAATTTACTTGAATAAAGCATGGGAAATTCAAATTCATAGCATGAGGAATTTAAAATCTTTCATGGAATCATACATGGGTTGAATTGAATTAAAAACATCATGAAAACATGAAATTCAATCTTTCTTGAACATACAAAATACCATAGTAATGAAAAATTCATTCTTTAATTAAAATAAAAGAGTTTTTCGACTCCATGGGTAAAGGAGGACTCATGGATGAACTTCCACATAACTTAAAGCTTTAGTCTTGAAGGAGAAACACAATCTTGAAAGCATTCTTGAATTAGGAAGCTTGAGTTCTTACTTTTCTTGAAGAAAAATTGATGAAGTTCTTGGTGTTCTTGAGGAGGCTAAGATTTCTCTTTATGAGAAAAGATGAATAATTGAGTGTATATTGCTTTTGGGGGCTGGAATTAAGTGTTATGGACGGATTTGGGTTAGTGGAAGCGACCAAAGTCCACTTAGACCCTTTAAAAACTGAAATAGCATGTGAAACAATTCCACAACACGTAGGCCGAGGCATCGTATCGCTATCGCGTCAGCTTACTGCCTCACATAGAATATGCCATAACTTTTTGCTCGAGTATCGTATTTAGGAAAAATTGGTATCGTTGGAAATATAATTCAATTATCTATAATTTGATGGGTCTTGAGCTTTAGAATTCTACGTATATAAAAATTTATACACGTTTAAAGTAGACCCTTATAGAATCGAATATCAAACTTTGGACGAATCAAAGGCTCTAAGATCAACTTTGTTCTAATTGATTCTTATGAACATTTTTCACCTCAAAAGAAAAATAAAACATGATAAGATTATGAAACTTATATTCACATGGGAATCATTTAAATTTTATCTTATACATGTAGGAACGACGGTTCAAAGACTAGCCCAAAAATGTGGGGTGTTAATTATCTCCTCCTTGGGAACATTCATCCTCGAATGAGATTGGTTAGACTGAGAGTACTGTACGAAGTTAACTGAGATCATATGCTGAACATGTATGACTTGGAACATGATTACATAACTGATTTTGAAACATGATACATGAATTGAATATCATGAACTGAACTGATTTCGTGAACACATTCACTGACATGAGAATGGTTTTAAGGCTGAGATAGAAATGAGAGAGTCTATTGATAAGTAACCATTACTCCAAGATGGATCCTATTTTGTGAAGAAAAATGAAAGGTTTAGGAAATGTATAACTAGGGTATTACAATACATCTCCCTTCCTAGGATACTTCGTCCCCTGAATGGTACTGACTTGGTTGAGATACTACAAAAAGACTGAGATGATGCACAGAAAAATTATGGACTGAATCATGACTGAATATGGGATATGAGACTAATGCATGAAGTATAAACATGACATTCAATCCTATCTTCATAACCACACATGAACTTATAGGCAAACCACCACAAAAACATCTTTCTCATTTTCTCTAAACCTGTATCCTTAAGACTTTCATGCACTAACCCAAGAAAACACACATAGAATTTTAACCAATTTGACATAAGGAGAGGTCGCTAAAAGTTAGAAAATGAGGACCTGAAACATAAAAGAATAACCTTGACACTCAACTGAGGCTTGAGGAATAAAGTATCAATGACATGAATTCATTAAAGAGGTCTAAACTAAGGACATACATGGCATAAACTGAATTTCATTGATCATTATAAGTGTAGCATGAGTATCTGTATCTGAACATACTATAAAACATGAGTACATGAGTACATGAGTCATGAGCTGCATAACCTGAGTTTGGAGTTCATGATTTCATGAAACTTGATCTATACTGTTGAGTAAACTGGAGCTCCTCATACTAGAAACTAAAAGCGTATGTGGTTTTTCTATAAAGTGTATGAATACGAGTTGTAATGATTGAGCTGACATATTAGGCATGGGTAGATATCGTGATGACTGAAAAACTTTATACTAAGATAAGAATAGGTAGGGAATCATCCTCCCTTACTGCTTTTCTACACACACTGGCACTACTACTAGAATCTGAGATCCTAACTAGGTTACTTATTCTATCATCTCCCCTTTAGCTTTAAGCCATCATCTAAATCTTTGACCACTTTACTAAACTCTAAACTGAACTGTACTCGCTTTACTCTAGAGTCTGGGGTATAATAATACACATGAATAATAAACTCATCCACACCATCATACTTAATCTCTAATCAACAAACTGAAATTCTTTCATACACTATTCCAGCCTACTGATTCACCTTTCATACAACTAGCCCCATGAATATATAATCTATTCAATCTGGATAACGCTATCCCAGCTCTACTACTGCTAAACTTCTGCCTTCATACTTCTAACTCTAAATCACATACTATAAAAGAGATTCTGAGAAGGAAATTTGAAAGAACATCTAACTTGGGCTTAATGCATGATTTTCATGAAAATAAATGAAATATTTAAAACCTTATGACATAAGGGCACTGATGGGATACTTTCTGAGCCAAGATATATTCCTATAACTATCTGTAGGGATTGGATAAGGAAACACTATCTGTAACGACTTAAGCTTCACTGTTTTTGTCACCTCAAAACTAAGGCATAGTTAGCATGAATAGAGAAAGATAAGGATCTACATAAATTTCTTAGATAATACTTCTACTACATAATCTGAGACTTAAAAAAAGGGAAACATTTCCTAAATACCCTGTACCCTCTAGAAGAAAAGTACAGACATCTCTATACCATTCCGTAAGACTTTACAAAACACAGCTTCATAAACACCCTAGGCACTTGAACTCTGTGCTTTGATACCAGGTTTGTAATGAATTGAGACTACCCCTAGTTGTCACACTGTGCTTGGAACTACAAGATATCCCAAGCTAACCCATGAACTGGCTTACTATTAAGCAATTGAATTATAACATAATAAATAGTTGTTATGCTATATAAAAACATAATCATACTAAAAATCTAAAAGAGATAACATACTGATAAATCTATACAATCTGGTAAATCTGAAGGATGGAACTAGAATTACATGACTGACTCTGACTGACATCTATGAAGCCTTTACAATACTGACTATAGATAGTTGAGACATACCTCAAACTACCACAATACACATAGAAAATAAATAAACTGTACATGAACAAAAACTGTTTGGAGTTTTCAAAGTAGGAGAACTCATCACCTGCTTGCTGAAATCTGCAACTATTGGATCATGATGTATGGGCTATAATTAGTACCTACATTATGAAATAATATAGCCACACAAACGTAAATATGGATCAGTACCTCTGGAATGTATAGAGTATGCAGGGGTGAATGCAATAAGTAAAATTGACTTCATACGTAATCGTAAAACATGCGTGATAAGTGTAAGTAGACTCACCAATAGGCTAGAATAAACTAAAAACTAAAATATTTAGAGCATGAGTGACAAACATTCTCAGATAAGATGGTAAATCTCTATACTTAGTTTCTGTAAAACATTACTTTAATGATATAAGTATAACTAATATTGGGATATGATAAAAATATGGATACTGTATGAATACTGGGTCTGAAACTATGTGATAGAGACTGACATAAATTAAGGATATAATATATAATCACACTGAGCAAGAATGCATAAACATACTAACTTATCTGATTAACTGAATGTTTGATAGCTGAATGCTGGCAAGTAAGACTAAACTGTACTTAGTCTAAATAACTAGACTGAAACTGTAGAGTATTATGAAAATAAAGTAAGAACTGATTGAGTAACATGAGATAACTGAGCATGAATTCATGAAAATTGTATTATTTGAGAATGCAAGACTAAGCATACAACATGATTCTATAATAGTCTACAAACTGAGGTACTAAAATACTGATAACTAAATAACTGATAATTGTATGCTATGGTAAAGCAAACCTAAAATTAAACTAAGTTACGGATCTGATTACATAACTGAGACTGCGATTGAAACTGTAACTAAGACGGTAACTAAGGCTGTAACTGAGATTGAAACTAAGGCTGTAATTAAGACTATAACTAAGACTATAACTAAGACTGTACTGGAACTGAATACTGAGTTCTGATAACTGAGTAACTAATAACTGCAACTACAGATAACTGAGTTACTGATAACTGGGTGACTATTTTGGACAGTCCTAATTCTGTAGAACTGAGCTGAGTTCTATACTGAGTCTAAAACTATAATTGTGAGAGTGTTCATCTAACTGAGATACACCTCCCTAAATAGATTGGAGTCCAACCTGTAACCCTAGTTTGAAGGGTGTCAGTACTGTGCCATGCGTAAAGACAAGCTGAAGAGTCACCCTCAATTTGGAAGGTGCTCTGAGTGAAAATGTTGGTACCCTCAACTGGCAGGTAAGATACCTCATCAACCCTCAATCTGGTAGGTTAACGTCTCAACCTATACTGGCTACATAGTTCTGGAATACAAGGAATGCTTCTAAGGATCACACCCTCTGCTGGCAGGTGAGTCCCTATCCTTTGGTTAACTCGATGGTGAATATTACTCCAAACTAAAATAGACACGAAACTGATTTCTAAATCATACTAGACTGGACTGAACTATTACTGATCTTGTTAAATGACTGAACTAGACTGAGTTCACTGAGTTTTTATATCTGACTAAATACACTGAGTTCTGTACTGGCTGAGTACTACTGATCATGACATTACTGAGACTATTTTGTAACTACTGTAGCTTTAGGTAAACAACTAGATATTCGGGTATTGAATAGCACCAGGACTCGATAGCATGAAAAGTAAAGCATAGCATATCTTGAAAAGTATAGCCCTAGTCAATTGTTCAAAATTCATTTACTAAGACATTTTATCAAACACTTGGAGGGTATGGACTTGTACATGAATGAGAACACATGGTAACGTATCATTATTACCCTATTCAATTCACGTGGACATTCTATCAAGCACGTGAAGATTAATACTTTAATATGGGGCAATTCTCCAAACACACAGGGATCTTGAACTTGGACATGGGAATATCTTAAACATAGGAGCAGAGTATGATTAGATAACTAAAATCATGAATTGGGGAATTAACATATAATTCACTTGAAATATGACATGGGTATTTGATCAAAACATGTAAAGTTCATAACTTGAACATAAGAATGTCTTAATCATAAGGGAATAATAGAGTTACATGGAAAAATTCATAACTTGGGGATTTATCTTGAAATCGACTTAACATGATATGGGAATTTCATCAAACATATGGTAGGCATAAATTTAAAATATGAGAATATTGCTAAACATCATGAATTTAGAATCTATCATGGAATTTACTTGAATAAAGCATGGGAAATTCAAATTCATAGCATGAGGAATTTAAAATCTTTCATGGAATTATACATGGGGTGAATTGAATTAAAAACATCTTGAAAACATGAAATTCAATCTTTCTTGAACATACAATATACCATAGTAATGGAAAATTCATTCTTTAATTAAAAAAAAAGAGTTTTTGGGCTCCATGGGTGAAAGAGGACCCATGGATGAACTCACACATACCTTAAAGCTTAAATCTTGAAGGAGAAACACAATCTTGTAAGCATTCTTGAATTAGGAATCTTAAGTTCTTACTTTTCTTGAAGAAAAATTGATGAAGTTCTTGGTGTTTTTGAGGAGGCTAGCATTTCTCTTTGAGAGAATAGATGAATAATTGAGTTTATACTGCTTTTGGGGGATAAATTTAAGTGTTATAGGCGGATTTGGGTTAGGGGAAGTGACCAAAGTGCCCCTAGACCCTCTAAAAACTCAAATAGCATGTGAAACAGTTTTGTAATGTGCAGGCCGATGCATCGCATTGCGTTGCTATCGCATCGACTTACTGCCTCACACAGAAAATGCCATAACTTTTTGCTTGGGTATCATATTTAGGAGAAATTGGTATCATTGGAAAGCTAATTCCATTATCTATAATTTGGTGGGTATTTATCTGTAAAATTATGTGTATATAAAAATTTATACACATTTAAAATCTACCCTTGTAGAATCGAATACTAAACTTTGGACGAATCAAAGGCTCTAAGCTCAACTTTGTTCTAATTGATTCTTATGAACATTTTCACCTCAAAATCAAATAAAACATGATAATAAAGATCATGAAACTTATATTCACATGGTAATAATTTAGATTTTAGATTATACACGTAGGAATAATGGTTCAAAGACTAGCCTGAAAATGCGGGGTATTATAAAGAACTTTCACTTTTTAGGATTTAAGATTCTAAAGAATGGATGGAAATTGTGAAAAGTCGGGCTAAGTGGGTATTTATACCCTTAACAGGTATGCAGGTGCTGCTAAAGAAGACACTTGGCCGCTTTAGCATCACTGTTAAAGTGCCTATTTCCACTAAAGCGGTACCTGCCCCCATAAGCGAGGCCACTAAAGTGGACCATGGGTCACTTTAGCTCAAGACAATAAAGATCCCATGTGTTTCTAAAGCATTATATACTAGCTGGCAAGACTTCTTAAGTAGCCCAAGGGCTACTAAAGCAGCCTCTGCTAAAGCACCCAAAGGGCTGCTTTAGCGATCGCACCAGATATTTGGCACCAACTGAAACTTGGAGAAATTTCAAGTATTTTCCATCCCCTTGGGATTCATTCAAAATCCTGTACGCACAAACAAAATCTGATACCCTATAAAATTTGATGTTCTAAACTCAATGGCATAGTTAAAATTTCCATGTTCATAATTTTTGTCCAATAACCCAAAATAAGTCTGGGAGCCTTGATACCCAAACAAAGAGTAAACCAAACCTAAAATCAATATTTAGCAGTTGTTGGATTAGTTAGAATTGGCATACGAGGTTGTTTAACTAGAGTTTTTACCCGATAACCAATTTGAACCAATGAAGGCTTCAAGATAGTGAATTGGCTCATTAACCAAACTATTAGTTCCATCAAGTCATAAATGACTTGGAGAAACTATAGGAATGCTCTAAATGACAAAAAAATTTAAATATAGAAAATAACCTAGAGGGTCATTACGTATATGGATTCAGAAAAATAACTATGGTGTTTATATCTCAAGATCATTATTACTATTGTATGCCTGTGTGGGGGCTTACATTTTCTTGTTGTTGGCTTGTGATGTCTTATGTTATGTGTTGCCTTAGTGGGGGATCTATTTAATGTTATTGGCCTTATGTATGCACTTAAGAGCCTTCATTCTAGATATAATGCCCGTGTGAGGGCCCATTATCCTAATATAGGCTTTATTTGAGTCTTGGTTGCCTTATCATGATAGAGATACCCAAGTTAAGGGTTTATATGATATTAATGATGTCAAAAATACATATTTATTTTAATTGTGGCTAACTTGAGTTGAAATTTATGAATTATGGACATATTGAGTTGATTTTATGCTCATTTATATATTTACGTGTTGGATTGATTGGATATTATCATATTGAGCTAGTTGTGATCATTAAATCCTCATTTTATACATATATATTCATGAGATACTGGTACCATTGAAAAATATTATTTTTGAAAAGAAATGAAATACTTTTGTGAAAACTCTCTCCATGAACACAAACTGAAGAGGTGAGTTGAGATTGAGTTATGAGATATAGTATACAGGCAGTGAACCCCCTATGGTTCCTACCTTGGAGATGTGAGCTCACTGGATGTATGCAGAAAGTCATGTGATGACTTTCTTCATTCATCCTATTTACATTACATTGCATTTTTACATGTATCTTTCTTATTTTTTTAGTTTCCTTAACTTGAACTTAGTTTTTAGTGTATTTATGATGCATATTTTTGTTGTTTCTATTTCTATGTGTATATATACATAAGAGCTACTAGTAGAGACGGTGTAATCTACCCTTTGGAACTTTTCTGCCTACAGGTGTCGTGCTCATAGTATTATTTTACTTTTCTTATTTCCTACTTTTCTCACCCTATGGTATCACTCAGTACAAGTTGATTATACTCACCCCTATTGTTTATTTTTGATGCATATTCGAGTATAAGTACCGGATGTGGTAGCTAATTACATGCATAGTAGAGCTGTGTTTGAGGTATTGAGTGCTCTAGGAATTTCATAGCCAACTCCAGACCTCCTCTTATCTTACTTTATGTTCTTATTTCAATTTCAATCACAACTATTATTTTTGATTGCTATGTATTAGATGCTCTTCCACTATGAAACCAAATTTTGGTAACTTATGAGATTCCTTTCAAAATTCTATTTTAGTTATGTTTTGTATTAGCTTGAATTCTTCCTAGAAGTCTCATCTGGATCTATCTTATTATTGATTTCTTTTTTCCTTTATGAGTTTGGGTGATTAGATTAGTTATCAAGGTTGAGCTAGAATAAGAGCCATTATGACCATTTTTTTGGTTGTAATAAATTGGTATCAGATCATCCCAGTTAACATATCTCATAATTGTAAGGCAGGATGTCCAATTGAGTCTCATAGAGGCTATAAGATGTCTTTAGGAAAAACTTCTCTATTTTGATTCCTAGTTATTTGATTGTTCTTGTCTAATATTCTAAGTTGTGCTCTACTTTTTTGTATAGATGGTGAGGACTAAATCATGAGAGGTTAGGGATACTAATCCAACAATTGAGGATGGAGCCTAAACTAAAGAGAAAGGAAAGGGTCATGGTCTACCCTAATGTAGAGGACGGGCCTAAGGAGCTGTAGGTGAGAGAATATGCTAGGGAGGCTTCTTGTAAGCCTGAGGTTGTATATCCTAGCTTAGGCTTCTTAGAGTTTAATTGATGCCCCAGTTCTTCAGGGTCTTTTGATCTGTCCCTTGAGTTATTTAGATGGTGTTCCCTTGAGTGTACCTAGTATTTCTTAGACTTTCAGTGATGTTACACACTCACCAGTTTCATATACTTATGGTATTTCTAGTTTGGGGGTTAAACCATTATATATGGTACCCATATGTGAATTTATTGCCTGGCAGACTTATTATTCCTCTAGTCACTTTGGTTACAACTATGTCTTTTGATGATTAGAAGAGATTTAAGAGGTTTATTTTCTTGGTTCCATAAAGTTTAGTGGTTCTATTGGCAAGGATGCCTTTGATTTTTTGATCAAATTTAAGGGGAAATTACATAATCTTGGATCCCTTGAGTGTCATGAAGTTAGTTACACTATTTATCATTTGATGGATGCTTCTAAGGATTGGTAAGGGTCATTTTCTAGTTTCAGACCTTTTGGTTGGCCTTTTATGACTTGGACTTAGTTTTTTTGTGGCCTTCGTAGATAAACTTATAATGTATAGCTTGAGATATCAGATGCATGATGAGTTTGAGAAGATTCAGAGCTTCTGAAGGGGTTAGATAGTACCTTTGAGTTGGCTACAACCTATATGGTTGTTTTTGGGGATTATTTTTAGAGTATTATTGAGCATGCCAAGATGACTGAGTCTATTATCTAGGATACTTAGGGAGGCACCATGAAGGTGTGTCGTCAGAGTGAGTTTAGTTGATGTACCTCTTGAGGTAGAGGTTCTGTAATAGAGGTTTCTGAGTTATCATGGTAAGCTGATTTAGCCCACATTATAGGAATCAGGTGGTATACCTTCAAGTTCTTCAACTTCTAGTAGCTGAGTATTAGGTTATCTGGGTGGAGCTTATGGTTCTTTGGTCCATGATGGTCGATCAAGTTCATCCACACTTTCTCAAATTAAGTTATGCCACCTGAGATGTTTTTAGGTGATAAGTTTGACTAGGTGTCCAAGGATTTTCATCGTGTATGTGGATCTATTCTAAAGAGTTCTCACCTCTAGCTTTTCCCTACTCTAATTTCCGTAGTGAGAAGTGGCTCACAAAGTGATAGGGGTGGTGCCAGTGGTACTAAAGGTGTTAGATATAGAGGTTGGGGATCTCTTAGAAGTGGTCGTAGGGTTATGGGAACAAATGTGGTAAATGTTATGCTATACTTGGGACACCCATCACAGAGTCTTCTGATGCATTTACTACAGGTATTATTGTAGTTTGCTACAAATTTACTTTCATGTTATTTGAACCTAAGAATGCATTATTCTATATGTCTATATATTTTTTATCTAGTTTTGATGTTTCATGTAAGCCTTTTAATATTCCTCTTCATGTTTTTACTCCTGTAGGATTCTTCTGATATATTTATTACAGGTGTCATCTCAGTTTGCTACAAACTTGCTTTCATGTTATTTGAACCTAAGACTGTATTATCCTATATGTCTATATATTTTGAGTCTAGTTTTGATATTTCATATATGCCTCTTCATATTTCTCTTCATGTTTCTACCCTCATGGGATATTCTTTTAATGCATTTATTACAGGTATCATCTCAATTTTCTACAAATCTTCTTTTGTGTTATTTGAACCTAATTCTATATTCTATTATATATCTACATATTTTGCTTTTAGTTTTGATTTTTCATGAAAGCCCCTTCATATTTATCTTCTAATGTATTTATTACAGGTATTATCTTAGAGTACTACAAATTTGCTTTTATTTTATTTAAACCTAGGACTATATTCTCTTATATGTCTATATATTTTCCTTTTAGTTTGATGTTTCATGTAAGCCCCTTCATATTTATCTTCATATTTAAACCCCCTTCTAGATTTAATATTTTATGTAAAACCCTTCATATTCCTCTTCATGTTCCTCTCCAGGTGTACCAATCCTGTGTAGTTACTTTTATGGACCGTAAGACTTGGGTAGACTTGATTATCCTACATATGGATGATTTTGATATTATCTTGGGTGTGGACTAGATAGCTTTTTATCATACTATTATGGACTATTATGCCAAGATTGTGACCTTAGCTATGGTGGGTGTGCCGAGATTAGTTTGAAAATATATGATTAATTTTGGTTTGGAAGGTGTTACGTCATTTTTATGATCGTTGCATAATAGAGGGGGGGTGTTTTTCTTATTTGGCTCATATTCTTATAGTAGTATTGCCTCACCACCTCATACAGATTCTATTTGGGTTGTTCATGAGTTTATAGATGTATTTCCTATGGATGTACTTGGAATGCCTCCAAATCATGATATTGATTTTTCTATAGATGTAGAACCGGGCACTAAGCCCATTTTTATTCCTCCCTATATGATGGCCCCGATTGAGTTGAAGGAGTTGGATGAGTAGTTGAAAAAATTATTGAGTTAGGGGTTTCTTAGACCTAATGTGTCTCCTTGAATTGTGTCTATTTGTTTGTAAAGAAGAAGTATAGTTCGATGCATATGCTTATTGACGAAGAATGATATTATGATTGATCTAACCAAAATAGCGCCAATTCATGATTATGCTAGACCTACTTCTCCAATCAAGATTTGGTGTTTAGTTGGTTTGGTAGATTACTAGGTTATTTTAAATATTTTGTGAAGGTTTTCTCTTCTGTTGTATCTCCTTTGACCAAATTTACTCAAAAAGTGGTATTTCAGTAGTCAGATGTATGCGAAAAGAGTTTATAAAAGTTTAAAGAGTTGTTGACTTTGTTGACTTCGACTCCTATTTTGACTTTACCCACGAAGAGTGTGGGTTTTGCCGTGTTTTGTGATACTTCTGGTATTGGTTTAGGTATGATGTTAATGCAAGCGGGTAATGTGATTGCTTATGCCTTTTGTCAATTAAAACCTTATGAAAGAAATTACCCTCCCCCATGATTTGGAGTTGGCAGTCGTGGAGTTTGTATTGAAGTTGTGGCATTATTACTTATTTAGGGTTTCTTGTGACCTTACTAGTGGTTCTTCTTCAATCATAGTAGCCTTCAGTACATCTTCAATCATTGATATCTTAATATGAGATGGTGACTAGCTTGAGTTACTTAAGGATTATGACCTTACTATTTTGTATTTTCTAGGGAAGGCTAATATGGTTGCAAATGGCTTGAGCCAAAAGTCAACTAGTAGAGGGAGTTTAAGTCATCTCTGGACCCAGGAGTGGCATTTATCCCTAGTGGTTCAGTCATTAGATAACCAAATGGTAAGTCTTGATATTTTAACACCCGTGCATGTTTTATCCTTTTTTGATGCTAGAGCTTCCTTGATGGAGCAGATTTGGGCTCACTAATTTGATAATGAAAGTTTGAGGGCGATTTAAGATAAGGTGTTAGGTGGCAAGGATAGGGAGACATATCTTGAATCTAATGAAGTTTTGAGTATTAAAGGACGAGTTTGTATGTCAAGAGTTGGTAGATGGGTGAGACTAATTTTGAAGAAGGCATAATATTCTAGATATTCTATCCATCCAGGTGTGCCCAAGATGTATTGTGATTTGAAGAAACTTTACTGGTGCGGTGGTATGAAGAAATATGTGGTAGAATTTGTAGCTCTTTCCTTATGTTTTTAGTAGGTGAAAGTCAAGCTTTAGAAATTACCTATTTTTAAGTGAAAGTGGGAGTGGGTCACTATAGACTTAGTGGTTGGGTTGCCTCATACTTCTCATGATTTTTATAGTATTTGGGTCATGATGGTTTGGTTGACCAAATTAGCCTATTTTATCCTTTTTAAGATTTCATCCAATGCTAAGAAGTTATCCCATATCTATGATTATGAGATAGTTCAACTTTATGAGGTACCCATATTTATTATTTCAAAAAGAGGCTCGATATTCATTTCAAGCTTCTGGCAGACTTTTCTTGAGCTGGGTACTCATGTTGACCTTAGCATGACATTTCACCCCACCAACGATAACTTGGAGTAAACTATTTAGGTTTTAGAGGATATGCTATTTGCATATGCTATGTACTTCAGAGGTTAATGGGAACAATATTTGGCAATAGTAGAGTTTTCTTATAATAATGGCTATCATTCAAGTAATAAGATGACACCTTTAGATGCATTTTGTGGTAGGAATTGTTGATCTCCTACCCGTTGGTTTGAGAATTTAGAGGTTAGACCCCACACTATTGACTTGCTTTGCGAGTCTTTGGATAGGATTTTGGAGATTTATGAATGCTTCAGGCATCCTAGAGTAGGCAAAAGGGTTATGGGGACTGTAGGCTTTGTGCCTTGAAATTTCGGATTGGTCATTGGGTCTTCCTTTATGTATTGCCCATAAAGGGCATAATGAGGTTTAGGAAGAATGAAAAGCTTTGCATGAGGGACATCAGAATATTTGAGATGCTTTGGACTTTTTGGGACGTTGCTTATGAGTTGGCCTTACCTTCAGATATTTTAGTTTGTTATATAATTATGCTCCAGCGCTATATTCCAGATGAGTCTCACATGCTTTAATATAATTTAGTCTAGTAGGATGAGAGGTTGACCTTTGTTGAGGTGTCAGTCTCTATTTAACCTAAGGATGTTAGACCATTGTGTTCTAGAGATATTTTTGTGGTTAAGGTTCAGTGGAGGTACCATCTTGTTGAGGAGGCTACTTAGGAGCTCTAGTCTAACATGCATAGCAGTTACTCTCAGTTTCTTACTGATTCAGGCATTTTCTTGCTTTTAGTTAGGATGTACTAGAGTTTTAGTGGTGGATGCTATAGTAACCTAAATTTGTAAATTTTTATTTTTATATGCTTTGACCAGTTTACACTTTTCTATAGTTAGTACACATTGATTTTTATGTTTGACATGGTTAGAATGATTCCAAATATGATAAAAAAAAATAATTTATGTGAGTTTGTAACTTTTTAGAAGCTTGAGAAGCCATATAGTTGACTTCAATCAACATTCATTGTTTTGAGTGTTGAATGACAATTTGGTCTGTTCTATTATATCTAGAAGGCCAAATTTTAGTTTTTAGTAGGGTTGGTTCAAATTTCTGACCTTTATATCTTATTTTGATCCTTCGATTACAAATTTGTAAAGAGGGGTCTCAGGTGTTAATTCAGCAAAACCAATTCTTTTTTTCAAAATCTAACGTCCCTATTGAGTTCGAAACGTTAGAATTAGCCTATTAGCATATATATTTTAATTTTTTTGGGTCTCAAATGAATCTCGAAGGTCTATTTGGTGATTTTGAAAGCCATGCAAATGAGCTAATTGGTGATATGTGGTGCATGAGGTCACTTTCTTCGCAAAATATGGACAAACAATTGTTCCATCATAGCAAATGTGATGGTAGGGCTGTAAATGCAAATATAATTGGGATATGTCAAGTCAAAGTCTCTTCTTTGTGAATATAATAGCGTTGTCGTGAATGAGAGGGTTCAGGTCTCGACCTTTGCAAATGTAAAGCCCAAGAAACTAATGTAAATTCTAATTATATTGCCTGGTCAGCATTGACCCTCGCATATGCGAAGGGTGGAAAGTTTGTGAGGTACAATTTACCGAATTACATTAAAACCCATTTCCACATTGTTCCTCCATTTTGGACCTTTAAGATTTAGGTATGGGCGATTCTTGAATATTTCTTTACCATTTGAGCTTGGGTAAGCTCTAAAAACATATTCCTATTAGTTTTCATTGATAAAACCATCAAAAACATGTATAAATCATGATTTCAAAATAGAAATTTGGGATTTTTACTAGTAAAGTTTAAAAATGATTTTCTTTGTTTTAAAGCTTGTTTTAAACCCATTTTCTTGTGGGTTTTCACCTATAGATTCCTATAACCTTGGGGAATGCTTCTCTAAAACAAATTCAGGTTTTACGTCTTTTATTTTTGAACTTTTGTTTTGTGAATGTTTTTGACCTGTTGCAAATATGATAGATATGAGTATCATTAGCTTTCTTTTAAAGGGAAGATGATATTTTTAGATGTTGTTTATAATTTCAAGGCCATTCATAAGGAGAAGGCTTTGTGTTTAAGAACTTTAGGTTGGGATTTCATTTTTTTGAGGTAGGCTATGGCTTAACTTCATTCAGATTGAGTTAGGTAGTTACGAAATAAGCAAAGCATGCTAAGAGTTTAAAAAATAACTATATGGTTTATATTTTTAGATTATTATTATTATATTGTGCCCGTGTGGGGGATTATATTCTATTGTTGTTGATTTTATGATATATGATATTTTTGTCGCTCAAGTGGAATATCAATTTGACATTATTGAGCTTATATATGCATTTAAAAGCCTTTATTCTAGATATAATGCCTGTCCAGGGGCCCATTTTATGAGTATAGGCCTTGTTTGAGCATTGGTTGTCTTACCATGATAGAGATACCTGAGTTAGGGATTGATATGATATTAATGATGCCTTACATACATATTTAATTCGATGATACCCAACTTGAGTTGAAATTCATGAATTATGGACATATTGAGTTGATTTTTGGGCCCACATATATATATTTACATGTTGGATGGCTGGGATACAATCATATTGAGTTTATTGTGAGCATTACATCCTCATTCCATAGATATATATATATATTTATAAGGTGGTAGTACAATTAAGAAATATTGTTTTGGCAAGAAAATGAGATGCTTTTATAAAAACCCTATCCTTGAACACAAGCAGAATAGGTGAGTTGAGATTGAGATATGAGATATACCATATGAGTTGTGAACACCTATGGGTCCTATCTAGGAGCTGCAAGCTCGATAAGTTCATACAGAATGTCATGTGATGACTTTCATAAATCATCCTATTCACATTGCATTGTATTACATTTGTACATGCATCTTTTTTTATTTCTTTAGTTTCCTTGACTTATGATTAATTTTAGTGTGTCTTCGATGCATGTTTTTGTTTCTTCCATTTCTATGTGTGTGTGTGTGTATATATATATCAATGTATGTATGTATAAATAAATTGTTAGTAGAGATAGTGCGAGCTACCATTTGGAACTTTTCTACTATAGGGTGGTTGAAATGGAGGCTCTCTTCAAGAGTCTTTTGTAATGATAAGGTACCTCCTAAGCTTAAAGGTAAGTTCAACAGTTTGGACGTTTGACTAGTAATATTGTATGGAGTAGAGTGTTGGCAGCTATGAACTCCCACATCCAAAAGTTAAAGGTGGCAAAGATAAGGATGTTGCGATAGATGTGTGGACTTACCAATAACAATAGGGTTAGAAATGAGATTATTTAGGAGAAGGTGGAAGTGTCTTTGGTGAAAGGTAAGATATAGGAAGTGAGGTTGTTATGGTTCGGGCATATGATGAGGATGCACACTGGCTACGGATAGTTTTAGGCAAGGTAGAGGTAATCCAAAAAAATATTGTAAGGAGGTGATTAGGCATGACATGGAGCAGTTACAGCTTATAGAGAAAATCACCCTTAATAGAAAGGTGTGAAGGACATGGATTAGGGTATAGGGTTAATGGGTAGGAGTACATCCGTAATAGTAAGGAAGAGTGCTTTTTTTGTATCTGTGCCTATAGTTTCTTGTAGTCTCTTTTCTGTGGTGTTTTGGTAAGGTCTATAATTTTGAATAAATAATTTATAATATTAACTTAAGGATGTCTTATTTCCTTTATTATCTCACGGTGTGTTATCCCATATTGTTTTTTGCTTTTATGTTTTTTGTTTGCTATATCGTTATCTGTTCTAAGTTTGGGGTCTATTAGAAACAACCTTTCTATATCATCTGAGGTAGTGGTATGGATTACCTATTCTTTACCCTCCATAGTCCCCACATTGTAGGAATACACCGAGTATGTTATTACTGTTGTTGTTATTGTTGTTTTTATTTCCTAATTTGATTAGTCATCCTATGATGCCTACTGAATATAAGTGGACCGTACTCACCCCTACTATACTCTTTCGGTGCAAATTCGATTATGAGTAGAGGAAGTGGTAGCTGATTATGTACAGATTGGAGAAATGTTTGGGATATTAAGTTCTGTAGGGATTTCAGAGATGACTTTGAATCTTCTCTTATCTTACTTTATATCTTTATTATGGTTGTAAATATATATATTCATATTCATATTCAGTTATATACTAGATTCTCTTACACTATGACACTAGATTTTGGAAACTTATGATATTTCTTTCACACTTCTATTTTAGTTATGTTTCGTATTAGCTTGAATTTGTTATAGAAGTCTCGCTTGGTTCTATGTTATTGTTAATTTCATTTTTTGTTTATCAGTTTGAGTGATTGGTTTACTTATCAAAGATGAGCCATGATAAGTTCCATCATGATCTATTTTTGGATAATGAGAAATTCGTATCAGAGTATCTAGGCTCACCATTCTCATAAGTGTAAGAGCAGTACATCTAGTAGAGTCTAACAGATTGGTACGTAGATATTCATATCTCTATTTAGAAAGCTATAAGATTTCATTAGGAAAAACTTCTCTATTTTGATTTTTGTCGTGCGAACTGCTCTTTCCCAATAATCTAAGATGTGTGACACTCTTTTATATGCAGATGGTAAGGATTATATCTCATGAAGTTAGGGGTACTGAGTCAACCCTTGAGGAAGGAGCCTAAACTAGAGGGAGAGGCAGGGGTCATGGTCAACTAGAGGTAAAAGATGGGCACAAAGAGCTTCCCTAGATAGATGATGTGCTAGGAAAGCTTCTCTTGAGCCCAAGGTTGTGTTCCAAGGATAATTATTAGATAGGACATGTAGGGCCATCTTTTTCCATAAAGTTTAGTTGATACTTTAATATTTTAGGATCTTTTGGTTCGTCTCTTAAATCATTTGAAAGGTATTCCCTTGAATGTACCTGGTATTCCTCAGACTTCAAGTGATGTTCCACCCTTAATTTTGGCATCTGCTTATGATATTCCTACTTTTGGGTTTCAACCATCATACATGGTACCCCCACTTATGGATTCATTGCCTACCAGACATGTTATTCCTTTAGTTTCTTTGGGTATAGTTGTGTCTTTTAATGATCAAAAGAGATTTGAGAGGTTTATTAGCTTGGTTTGCCAAAGTTTAGTGATTCTATTGTCGAGGATGCCTGTGATTTTTTTATTGATTGCCAAGATAAGTTACATAATCTTAGATCCCTTGAGTCTCATGGAGTTGGTTACACTACCTATAAATTAACTAATATGTCTAGGGATTGGTAGAGATCATACGCTAGTTGTAGTCTTTTGGGTTCACCTGCTATAACTTAGACTTAGTTTTTGAGGCATTGTTGGAGATATTTGTGATGCATAATTTAATATATCAGATGCGTGATGAGTTTGATCACTTAGATTAGTGTTCCATGACTACTGCTGAGTATGAAGCTTGTTTTCACACTTTATCTAAATATCCAACCGCTGGCATCTCTATCGAGTCTGAGTAGATTGGAAAGTTTATGAAGGGTTAGATGGTATCAATCAGTTGGATATAGCCAATATGGTTGTTTCAGGGGCTTATTTCTAGAGTATTATTGAGCTTGCCAAGATGACTGAGTCTATTACCTAGGTTAATTAGGGAGGTACCAAGATGGTGTGTTGTTAGGGTGAGTTTAGTGGACATGCCTCTTGAGGTAGAGGTTTCTCTAGGAGAGGTTCTCATGGATTCATGTAGGCTAGTTCAGGCAGCATTGCAGGAATCAAGTAGTAGACCTTCAGGTTCTATGGCTTCTGGTAGCTAGGTATCAGGTCATATGGGTGGAGCTTCTAGGATTGGTTCTTCAGGCTGGGATGGTCGTTCTAGTTTATACGCACCTTTTCAGATTGATCCAGGCTGTGAGGTTTATATTTTATGTGTGATTTTAGACATGTGGTCAAGGATTTCTCTCAACGTGTATATCGATCCACTCTTTGAGTTCTCAGCCCTCCATTGATTTTTGTAGTGAGTGGTGGTTAATAGAATGGTAAGAGTGTGCCTATGGTATTAGAAGTGCTAGAGGTAGAGGTAGGAGAGCTCATAGAGGCGGTCATAAGGTTACTAAGCTTGGGAAGAAACGTGATCTGTGTTATGCTATCATTGGAAGACCCGAGGCAAAGTCTTTTGTTGCAGTTATTATAGGTATCATCCCAGTTTGCTACATATCTTTTTTTTATATTATTTTGCCTCGGTTTTGTATTCTCCTATGCGTCTATATATTATTCTTTTGGTTTTGATGTTGCACATTAGCCCCTTGCTATGCATCTTCATGTTTCCATCCTCGTAGAAGATTCTTTAGTGGTGATTTGGGTGTACTAATCTTGTATGGTTACATTTGTAGGACGTGAGACTTGGACAGACTTGATTATTTTAGATATAGTTGATTTTGATATTATCTTGTGTATAGACAGGTTAGCTTCTTATCATGATATTATGGACTGTTTGCCAAGACTGTAACCTTACTAAGCTGGGCGTGCCAAGATTAGCTTAGATGAGTATGCTTAATTTGTGTTCGAAGGGTGTTACATTTTTTTACGTGCTCATCACATGATAGAGAGGGGGTGTTTGTCCATTTTAGGCCATGTCTGTTATACTAGTGTTGCCACACTACTTCATATGAATTCTATTTGCATTGTTCACGAGTTCACGGGTGTGTTTCTTATGGATTTGCTCGGTATGCCTCCATATCGTGATATTTATTATGATTTTAATGTGGAGCCGAGAACCAAGCCTATTTCTATGCCTCCCCATTGGAAGGCCCCAACTGAGTTGAAAGAGAAGTGTTAAGATTTGTTAAGTAAGGGTTTTATTAGAGCTCATATGTCTCTTTGGGGTGTGCATGTCCTGTTTATGAAGAAGAAGGATGGTTCGATGAGTATGTGTATTGATTATTGGTAATTGAACGGGGTGACAGTTATGAAGAAGTATCCTCTTTCTCACATTAATGATCTTTTAGACCAACTTCAGGGTGCTTCGGTGTTCTCCAAGATTAATTTGAGATACGAGTATGACCATTTGAAGATCAAAGATTCAAATATTCTACAAACGTATTTTCTGACTCGATACAATCATATGTGTTCTTGGTCATATCATTTAGGTCGACTAATATCCCTATAGCATTCATTGAGTTGATGAACTGGTATTTCGATCGTATCTCAACTATTTTTTTATAGTATTTATAGATAACATCTTGGTTTATTCCAAGAGTAAGGCCGACCATGTGAAGTATTTGAGGATATTTCTTGAGAGGTTGTGTGATGAGAAGTTATATGCCAAGTATTCTAAGTGTGAGTTTCTGTTGGATTTTATCTTTTTCTTGGGTCATGTAGTGACTAAGATAGCGGCAATTCTTGATTGGTCTAGACCTACTTCTCCTATTGAGATTTGAAGTTTTGTTATGTTATTGTTGGTATTTTCTAGAGGGTTTCTCTTCTATTGTGGCTCCTTTGACCAAGCTGACTTATAAAAAGGTGGTATTCCAGTGGTCGGATGCGTGTGAGAAGAGCTTCCAAAAGTTCAAAGAGTTGTCGACTTTGACTTCTATTTTGACTTTGCCTAAGAAGGTCTAGGTTTTACCATATTTTGTAATACTTTTAGTATTGGTTTGGGTGATGTGTTAATTCAAGAGGTAAAGTGATTGCATATGCCTATCATTGTTTGAACCTATATGAGAGAAACTACAGTTGTGGTATTTGTGTTGAATGCCAAGCATCAGAGATCGGGTGGTTTACTTCAGAGATTACACATTCCCGAGTGAAGTGGGAGAAGATCACTATGGACTTAGCGAGTGAGCTAGCTTGCACTTTTTGTGGTTCTAAGAGTATTTGAGTCATAGTGGATCGGTTGATCAAATTAGCCAATTTCATTCCTATTTAAATTTTATCCAGTGCTGAGAAGTTGGCCTGTATCTGTGTTCATAAGATAGTTTGCCTTGATGGTTTACCAGTATCTATTATTTTAGACAGAGGCTCAGTGTTCACTTCTAGCTTTTGGCGAACCTTTTACGAGAAGTTGGATACTTAGGTTTACCTTAGTATGACTTTCCACCCTCAAACCAAGGATTAATAAGCTTAGACTATTCAGGATTTAGAGAAAAGGCTTCGTTCATGTGTTATGGACTTCAGAGGTCAGTAGAACCAGTATTTGGCCTTAACAAAGTTTGCATTTAATAATGGCTACCATTCAAGTATTGATATAGAACCTTTCAAGGCGTTATATGTCAGCTTTGTCGATTTCCTATTGGTTGGTTTTAGACTTCAGAGGTTAGACCCCTTGATACAGACTTGCTTCGTAAGTCTATCGAAAGGGTATGCATGATTCTGGATAGGCTTCGAGCATCCCAGAGTAGGCAAAAGAGTTATACAGGCTACAACATTCATTCCTTAAAGTTTGGAATTAGTTATAGAATCTTCCTTCATGTGTCTCCCATAAAGGATGTGATGAGGTTTGGGAAGAAGGCAAGCTTAGGCCGAGGTATGTTGGACCACTTGAGATTTGGAAGCCATGCAAATCATCTGATTGCTAATATCTGGTGCATGCAGTCATCTTCTTCACAAATGAGACCTCCGATCGCAAACACAAAGAAATAATTATTCCTTCATTAAGAATGCAATAGTGGGACCACAAACATAAAAAGTATCGGGTGGGGTCGGGTCAAAGTTCCTTCTATGGGGCTGTCGTGAACGTGAGGGTTCGGGTCTTTGACCTTCGCAAATGTGAAGCCTTGGCTGCGAATGCAAAGGCCAATTTAGTTGGCTGGTCAGTGTTGAGCCTTGCAAATGCAAAGGGTTGACTGTATTTAAGAGGTACTTTTCACTAAACAATATTAAAACCCATTTCCACATTGTTCCTCCATCTTTTGACCTTTAAGATTCGGGTTTATGGTATTCTTGATGATTTCTTCACTGTTTGAGGTTGGGTAAGCTCCAAAACCTTATAGTCATTATTTTTCATCGATTATATCATGAAAATACCTTTAAATCATGATTTCACAATGGAAAATTAGAGTTTTTACTGGTAAAATTTTAAAAAGATTTTTCTTCAATTTGAACCTTATTTTTAAACCATTTTTGTATGGGTTTTCACCTATAGATTCCTATAACCTTGGGGAATATATTTCTAAAAAAGGTTTTGGTTTTACCCTTTCATTTACAGATAATTTTTGAACCCGTTTTGGACTAGATACAAATATGGGCAACATGGATACCATTAGCTTTCGTTTAATGCATAAATGTTGTTTAGATGTTGTAGTTGATTCTGAGGACGTTCATCAGTTGAAGTCTTCACGTTGAAGCAATCTAGACTTAGATTTCTTTGTTTTAAGGTAGGTTATGGCATAAATTCTTTCAAATTGAGTTGGGTAGTAAATAAAATAAGTAAAGCATGTTATGGGTTAGGAAAAATAACTATAGGGTTTATATTTCGAGATCATTGTTACAATTGTGTGTCTATGCGGTGGCTTATATTTTGTTGTCTTTGACTTGTGGTATCTGATATTATGTGTTGCCTGGGTAGGGGCTCTATTTAACATCATTGGCCTTATCTATGCATTTAAAATCCTTTATTCTAGATATAATGCCCGTGTGGGGGCTCATTTTGCTAATATAGGCCTTATTTGAGCATTGTTTGCCTTATCATTATAGAGATAACCTAGTTAGGGGTTGATATCATATTAATGATGTCTTACATGTATATTTATTCCAGTAGTGCCTAACTTGAGTTGAAATTTATGAACTTTGGACATATTGAGTTGACTTATGGGCTCGGTTAAATATTTACGTGTTGGATTGATTGGATATCATCATATTGAGTTGATTGTAAGGATTACATCCTCATTCCATACATATACATTCATGAGATACTGGTATCATTGAAAAGCATTATTTTTAAAAAAATATGAAACACTTTTATGACAACCCTCCCTGTGAACATTAGCAGAAAGGTGAGTTCAAATTGAGTTATGAGATATAGTATATGGACAACGAATCCCCGTGGCTCCTACCTGGGATCTATGTGCTCAGTGGGTGTGTAAAAAAATTCAATGACTTCCACTATAAATCCCATCCACATTGCATTGCATTGCATTGCATTTGTACACATATCTTTCTTGATTTCTTTAGTTTCCTTGACTTATACTTAGTTTTCAGTGTATTTGAGATGCACATATATGTGTTTCCTATTTCACAGTGTGTATGTATATATTTATTTGAACTATTAGTGGAGATAGTGTGAGCTACCCTTTGGAACTTTTCTGCTTACATGTGACATGCTTATAGTATTATTTTTCTGATCTTATTTCCAACTTTTCTCAGTTGGCCTATGATATCTACTGATTACAAGTGGACCGTACTCACCCCTACTATTTCCTCTTATTGTGAATTTGAGTATGAGTACAAATCGTGGTAGCTGATTACAAGCAGATTAGAGTGAGTTTTGAATTATGAGGTGCTTTACGGATTTCAGAGCTAACTTCGGATCTCCTCTTAACCAACTTTATGTCTTTATTTAATTTTTAGAGACAGATATATATTCTCAGCTTTAGTTATCTACTAGATGTTCTTACACAATGATACCAAATTTTGAGAAGCTAAGAGACTTCTTTTAGACTTTTATTTTATTTGTGTTTTGGATTGGCTTGACTTCATTCTAGAAGTCTCTCTTGGGTCTATGTTATTGTTGCTTTCATTTTTCCTTTATCAGTTTGGGTGATTGGCTTACTTATCAATGCTGAGCCGCGATAATTCCCATCATGGCCTCATTATGGGTCGTGACCCTTATCGTGGCCTATCCTTGATAAGTAACCAAAGCACCCAAAAAGGAAAAAGGATTCAAAACAATAACAAAATAAGACAAGACAAGACTTTTAAAACAAAGTCAGGTCAACACATATGCAAATTTAGTGGAACTCTAAACAAAATATATAATAATCTCAATATCTGATGTCATAAATGTAGAGCATCTAATAAATACATTCGAATAATATAAAAAATGCAACTTTTTGTCTCTAAAAACAAATAAAGACATCAAAAATAGATAAGAGGAGGTCTAGAGTCAACTTTGAAAGTGTAGAGTGGGCCAACACCTTAAAATCACCAACTCAGCAGCACAAAATTTTCCTTCACGTGTCGTACTCATGATAGAATCTACACTAAAGGGCATAGTAGGAGTGATTATGGTCTACTTGTACTTAGTCGTTGGTCCACTGGGAAAAGTAGAAAATAAGATAAGTAAAGAAAATATTATGAGCATGCGACCTGCTACCAGAAAATTTCACAAATGGTAGCTCACACCGTCTCCACTAACAACTCATATATATATATATATATATATAAGCATAAAAGGGGACAGCCATGAAAAAAGTATATATATGGAAGAAAATTACATGTTAAGTAACACGTAAAAACAACACATGATTTATGAAAGTAATTCGCATGATTTTATGTTTACACCTATTGATCCTTAATGCTCCCAAAATAGGACAAATGTGTGGTTCACAACCCATATACTATCTCAAATCTCCACTAATCTCAATCTTATGTCTTAATCAACCTGACCGGTACATCCCTCGGTCTAGGTGTTTTTCAAAGTGTCTTATTTTCTTTCAAAAATAAATGTTCCTTAATGATGCCAATATCTCATCAATGTGTATGCACCAATAAGGATATAATGCTGATGATCAAGTCAGTACAGCGATATCAAATCCATTCAATACATTTATAAGGGGATCAGAAATCAACTCAATATGACAATAATTCATGATATCAGTTCTAGTTGGGCACCACTAGAATAAACATGCATGTAAGACATTATTATTCAGGCATTATTTTCATGACAAAGGAAAAAAATGATCAAATAAGACCTATAATATTTATTCAAACCCCCTCCCGGGCATCACATTAAGAAATAAGGCATTTAAATGAATAAACAAAGCCAATGATGTCAAATAAAGCCCACCCTAGCATGGGCAATACATGGTATATAATATCATAAGTCAACAACAACATAATATAGTCACCCACACGAGCATCACACATTATATAATAACTTGAGAAAAATATCCCATAATCATTTTTCCCGACCCATAACATGCTTCACTTAGGAATAAACTACCTCGCACAGTCTAACGAAAGTTAAGCCATAACCTACCTCAAAATGATGAAATCCAAGCCTAAAGTCCTTCAATATGGTCTTTATCCCTATCAAACTGCCTCAAAATCAAATAAACATACAAATATAACATCTACGCATTAAAATAAAGCTAATGATATCCTTATTGCCTGTAATACCCCGTACATCTACCTAGCTTAAATTCATCCCAAAAATGTCAAAGACTTTATTTAAAGATGAATACACTTTTATACGTGTGAAATTTTCAAGAGTTTGACTTTTTGTTGTGTGGCAAATTGAATAAGCTTTCTGTCGATATAAAATTAGCCCAAATCTGACACTCGGGTGAAGAGTTAGAGCCATTTTAGTATGACAGTGTACCACCTGGTACTTTAGCGCATCGCTGGGCCAGCCAAAATGGCATTTGTCCAAAACCATTGAGCCTCCGTAATATTGGCGCATCACACCAAGGCTCAATTTTAGAATTGTCAATTTCCATTGCACCAACGCGATTCTACCGCATTGTGGTGCCCTTTCAGTTCGCATCCAAGGTGGCGACGCGATACCACCGCATCGCGCCACCAACCAGTTTCTCAGTCGTCCATTTTTCAGTGAGCCGACATGATTTCACCGCGTCGCGCCAATATGTAAAATCGGGATTTTTGTTCATGTTCCGTTATTTAATTTTAGGGACTATTTGGTAATTTTCCAAAGCCCTTAAGCCAAAATTGATCATTATGTTCACTATTCTTCAAGAACACAAGAACTCGCTCCCAAATTAGCAAACCCTAGTCTCAAGAAATCAAGGTCAATCCCAGTATCTCTACAAGAAACTCATGAATTAAGGTATGTTAGATGTTTATTCATGGGTCCCTTCCACCCATGAAGCCCAAGAATCTCTTTTCAAAGTACAAGATTGTGTAGTTATGAGTTTTTTGTGATTTACCTGAATTAAAGTTCATGTTTATGTTGTTGTTGGGTGTTGATTCATGTTTTAGATTTTAAGTTCCAAGATTTGATCCTAGTATGTGATGATTTGCATGATGTTCATGATAAACCCTTCAAGTTACAAGTTTATTGATGTAGCCATGATACTTAGATGTAGTAATTGTTGTATAACCAAAGCATGTTCCCCATATGTTTGATAAAATACCTATGTGAATGAATTAGTGCCATTATAGCATGTCAACATGAGATCCCCATTTAGTACAAGAAAATGCATGCTAAGTGTTTGAAGAAAAGCCTCATTGATTGTATTGTGAATGGTAGACTATTGTTATGTTATTCCAAAAAATTGACATGTTTTATATTATTCATGCTATCGAGTCCTGGGGGTATTTAATACCCAACAATTTAGCTATTTTTCTAGAGCCAGACAGAACAGTCTTAGTCATATCACGCTCAGTAGTACTCCCGATCAGTTTCAAAACTCAGTAGAACTCAGTCAGTTATAGAACTTAGGAAAACTCAGTAATTCTCAATATCTGTCCAATCCAGTTTTAGTAATCAGTTCAAAAACTCAATAGTATTTAGTCAGATAACAAAATTCAGTAGTATTCCGTCATCAATGAAACCCGACGAACTCAGTTAGATCAGTCAGGTAACATGATCAGTAACAAATTTAGCACAGGAATTCAACACCAAGCGAGAGCAGGGATGAAGGATTCCTCGTCAGTTAGGCAAAGTTGTTAGTAGCAGTCCCTGTACTCTAGAACTGTGTAGCTAGCACAGGATAAGGGGTCACTCGTCAGATTAAGGCTTGGCTACCTCCCAGGGATCACCCATTAGATTAGGCTTGACTTCCTATTCAGGGTCACCCATCAGATAGGCTTGACCACAACAGTGTCTTTACTCGTGGCACGGTACTCAAACCCTTCTATCTGGAGTTACATATTGGACCCCACTAGTTTAGATTTAGGGCATGTCGATTAGATGATTACTTCCAAAAGTTTCAGTCTCAATTTGAGTCTTCTGTTCAGAACTCAGCTCAGTTTTATAGAACTAGAACTATTAGATACAGTAACTCAGCTCAGTAAAGAACTCAGATAGTTCTATAGATATAGGACTATTAGATACAGTCAATCAGCATCAGTAAATTCAGAGATCATCCGCTAGATAGTACAGATCTCGGGGGTCACCTGTTAGATAGGATCGACCCCACAATAGTCATGAGTAATACAGTACTAGGAGATCCAGTTATCGGTATTATAGTATCAGTAAACTCAGATAACAGTTAGACAATATTCAAAACTTGGTATCCAGTGTTAGTACGACCTCAGTTACAGTTTATGTTTTCATGCATTCATCTTCATTCAGTAGTCTCATGTTATTCAGTCAATTTTATGTTCATGCATATGAACCTTTGCATTTAGCCTTACCTCATCTAGCATACCGGTACATTCCCACGTACTGACGTATACTTTTCTTGCGCTATGGTGTATTATACCATTGGTTTAGATGCATGGGCTCCCGAGCACCCTTAGCAGTTCAGATTCAGCCAGCAGTAGTAGACTTAGCAGTGAGTCCTCATCATTTGAGGATGTTCCTTATTTTATTATTTCATTAGATTTAGTGTTTCATTAAATGGTGTTAGTTGGGGATTGTACCATTAACTCCACAGTTCAGACAAATTAGAGGCTTTTCAGACAGTTTTTTTGGTTTTGTTATTGTTATACCTTATACAATTGTATTTCAGTTTTGAACCTTATGGAAAGTT